>NC_091792.1:138272500-138575530 GCF_041296235.1 Equus asinus
ATTTTATCAATCTATAGATGTGCTCTTTAGTAAACCTGTTTGGTTAAAGGGAAGTTGTACTTGTACTGATGAGTAATTGTTCTGATTAAATAAAACAGGAGATTGTTTTTGTGTGTATCTAGACGGGCCCACATTTTCTTGGGAGCTCTAGAAATAAATACATTCTGGTTAATGAAAACACAGGCTTACTTTGCCCGTGTTTTAGACAGATGATCAACTGTAAGGAAATGTACAAGAGTGGCATTAGAGGAGATTTCCAGTTGATAACTTTCACTGTATTGCTTTCACATAAATAATGACAATACTTCAGAGGAGAATTGCTACAGTTTCATACTCAAGAAAGGGGAAGAAAAATCACCTCTGGCTACTTAGCACTCCCAACTGACAACTAGTTCCATTTCCCCATGAGAAAACAGAGACAGTGAAGAGCAATGCCACAAAGTTTCAAAATTTGGAAGGCAGAAAGGACAATTGGTAAGGCAAAAATTATAGTGAAGAGTTTGACGTGCACAGTGATTCAACAATGTCAGGATTGCCCTGCATCCCTTGGCTCTTTAATGATGGCCCCAAATGTTCCATCTCCACACTGTCTCGTCTCGCAGTAAGCTTCTGCATTCAGAGACGTTATCCTAAAACTTTCTAAAAGACCTAGACCTGCCCTAGTCCTCACCATCTGAGCAGGAAATCATGCCAGCTTTGTGTCCTCTTGTTTCAGATCAGGCAGTGTAATTAAAAATGAGTCACACTTTGGGAACCATAGAAAGACATCTTTTCTTGAAATTCAGGTATAGTGCTATTTCTGGTAAATTCCAGTGGTCTAATTTATTCAAATGTCCAATAATAACCCAGCAGGGAAAGTGCCTGGGGTCCTCTCATGAAGTTTCTGTCTCTCAAATCCCTTGTTTGAAATAAAAGAAGCTACAGAAATTATTTTCCCATGGCATTTTTAGTCCTTCAACACGACAAAGAAAAAAAGTTTCTTCTAACAGTCTAAGTATCATGTCGTTGTTATCTATCCACTCTAACTATTCTACCTCCTTTTCTTGAGCTAAACTATGCTCATTTTAGACAGGAAGGTCAGCATAAAAAAGCAAAGAAGTAGATAACCAAAACTGTAGAAAAAGACACTATAAACTCTTCCAGAATCGGGGTATTGCATAAACAAGCCTCTCCTCCATTTGTCCATACTATATAACATATAACTCTATAATATAAAAATAAGTAATAAATACATAGTTATAACACATTAGAGGCACGTATTTTTTCTTTTGCAAATGCATCTCCCCAAATGTCTGCTACTGATTCTTCTTCGAAGGGACTCAACAAGTAATACTGTTGACACTAATGGGCACTCCTTAAAATATAACATGACCGACAAAACAAAACCCCCAAATAAAGAGATTCTCGAGAACACAAAGAAAGCAAGTGTATTGATGCTTGCATTCAATTACTGTACTATAAAGCATTCATTCCTTTGGAAGAACCTATTATTTTTCAAAATAATGCAAAGTCTCAGCAGGCGCCATCATAGTGGGCTGTACAAACTGTATCTCCCCCAAACTCCGGTAATTATTTAGACCAGGCAGACCCTGTGTGTGCTCGACACCAGTCAGCATTCACTACATCGCTCCAAATTGTTTGTTGGATCTTATTGTTAGGATCGTGACATTCATTACTGGGGACTAAACCCTTCATTACACAGTTTGTCAAAGTCCTCAAGCAATGCAGTATTTGGAAAAGAACAAGCAGAATTAGTTTCCTGTTGGGAACTCTTAGAAGCAAAAAAAAAAAAAAAGAGAGAGAGAAATTAAAGAAAAAAACAAAAGCATTTCCAAAATACATGTTACTTTGTCACCAAATAGCGACAGCTCTTCTTTCAAGCACATCAATCAGATCAGCAAAAGTACACAATATTTAAGAATACTCAATAAACTTCTTAACAATACTATAGCTTTGCAAGTTCACTTTTTAAAAATACCATCATTCCTACAATCAAATAATACCCATTGCTTGCAATGGTATTTTGTTTGCCACAGATGTATGATTTGAGGAAATATGTAGTGATGTTGGAATGAGACAATTACCATGTAAGCCTCCTGTAATAACTGTTTCATTTCACTGTGTCTCTTAGTAAATATAATTTTATCACAGTCCCATTGATGTTATGAGAGTAGAAAAATCCATTATAAACACTAGATTTAAGTATTGATTATGGGAAATTTCTTGTTTTTAAGAGGAATTTCGAAGATTGCTTCCTATTTGTTAGTCATATCCACTATCCCCTCTACCCTAAAAACTTGTACAGCACACTGCATAGGACTTTGTTCAGGCTTTTTTATAATAAATACAAGCTTCTCTTCAATGGAGCATAAATCCAAAGAAACCTGGCAGTCTCAGAGACAGAATATTTAATGCATACCAAACGCATTCACAGCTAAGAAAACCAGCCTACATTACAGACAATGGTTTAGGACTTTACCTTCCTCAGATGACCATATCCTCTTCAAATTCTCCAGGCCTATCAAAAGACACTGCAGCCTGTCCCCTTAGCTTAAAGTCTCTCTCTCTTTAAATGGATTTGCTGATTGTTGTGTCTCTTCTCCTTTAATTAAAATTTATTCCTATTAAGCTGGATCCAATGAAACTGAATGCCTTCTTCAGCTTTTCATTTTTTGTTAGCATTTCCAAGATTCTGTTTCTTCTTCTCATGGATAGTCTTCATTATCTACCTTGATTTCTGACTGTTGTTCTTCTTGTAGGAATGTTCTGCGGGAGGTCCTATTTCTCCAGTTCAACTTCTGTAGCCATCTTGGCTTGTTCCCATCTCTCTTCCTAGAATCTTTATGAAGCAATCTATTTATAAATTTTGTCTCATTAGTTATTCCCAGGAGGAAAATGGAGAAGGTGAAAGTCAAATTACATATAAAAGATAACAAATCTGAGACCTAAATGTGTTTTGAATTTATAAGGTCAGACGGGTGGAGTGGCGTGGTACGCATGCGCATAGGTGTGTGTGTAGGGGGGCGGTGATTGCTTTATAAACAGGGCCAAAATCTTTCTTTTGCTAATTTTTCTAGTCATTTAAAGACTTGGGTTTCTCTATAACAGGTATGTTTTTCTACGTTTTTCCTGGCCTGCTGTTATTGATTTCTGAGAATTCATTTCAAACACTATAAAATAGACCACCCTTGTTTGAGACTTGACTTTCACAATTCAGCCATTTCTGCTTCACAGGTATGCAGATTTAACAAATTGTCTTGGCCCCCTGCAGTTCTCAATTATTACAGTTTACATGATTTAAATTAAACTGTGGGCCCCAGCCTGCTATAGGGACAGAGGGAGGATAGGATTCCTTCTCTGACATTCTGAGACAAGGAAAGAGTGCGGCCCAAGCCCAGTTTCAGAGGGGGAACAAATCATCAGAACTCAAGAAACTTGCTTCAGTCCCAGGAGAAAACCCCTCGCAATTGAGCCAATATTCCAACAGTAAGAATAAATTTGAGAAAGAGTTACTCTGTTTTATACCTTGAGTGGATGGACTGTGGACAAAGATGTCAGCAGATGTCATGCAACGCATTTCTTAGAGCAGGAAATAAAGAATGGCTGAAGAGAAGACTCTCAAGGTGCCTGGCATTGAAAATCTACTATTTGTAATAAGATATAAAGGCATCTGGATGTTTCAGTACAATATTTCCTATTAAAATGTATTCATTATATAATTTAACACCTCTTCCCAATTTCATTTTTGGTAATCTGATATCAAAAATCAGGATTCCCCTTCTGCCAACTAATGGACAAATTAAATATTTGAATTAGAATACCTCAAATTTGGAGTGATATTAAAGATCGTATACTACAATTGAATTAGAATACCTCAAATTTGGAGTGATATTAAAGATCGTATACTACAACTCTTCCTCTGTCCCTATTCTAATCCCTGGATCCTGCTTACAACAGTCCCAATATGGAATTCTCTAGCTGCAACATGAACACTTCCAATGATGTACAGTGCCCTTCATCCAGTGACCTACAGTAACCCCAAGCAGCCTGTTATTTCTAGAGAAGAGTGAGGTGAAACATGAAGAAGGTACGGAAACAGTACTCCATATGATTCCCATGTATTACCTTATCACAAAAAAATAAAGTAAAAGTAATGATGACTATGGGAAATCAGCTCTTTCATCAAAAAATGGCCACCATTCAGACTCAATTAATACTCGAAATTCTTTGTGGCCCCCTTCCCATTATTGTTCCCGCTTCCCAACCTGTCTCACCGACAGGACAGGACCAGAGGACGTTCCTGCTTCCTGTCTATGTTGTTTTCTCACAGAGGTCCTATATTTCCTTTTATGAGATGATGTAAGGTGAAATTACTGTAGAGTTGTATTTTTCAGTAACAAAATTATTTCCTTTTCTCATTCGACTTAACATCTAAGATCTCTCATGTTATGCCAACTAACTTTGCTTTATAAATAGAATAGTTCCACTTTTATTCATGGGGGGATATGTTCCAAGACCGCACAATGCCTGAAACTGTGGCCAGCACCAAACCCTATATATACTATATTTTTTCCTATATATACATACCTATGATAAAGTTTAATTTATAAATTAGGCACAGTAAGAGATAACAATAACTAATAATAAAATACAATTATAACAACACACTGTAATAAAAATTACCGTAAATCTTAGCAACTTTATCATAGGGTTTTTCTTCTCTCCATATTAAGTTGAGAACTTTCACCTTTTCACTTAAAGGAAGTGCTTTATAGCTTCTCTTTGGCTTATCTGAATTGTCAGCATCACTGTTGCACTGGGGGACCATGACTAAGTAAAAGAAGAGTTACTTGAACACAAGCACTGTGACAGCCTATCTGATAACCAAGACTACTAGTAAGTGACTAACAAGCAGGTAGCACATGCACTGGATGAAAGGATGATTCATGTCCTCAGTGGGATGGAGTGTGACAGTGCAAGATTTCATCACGCTACTCAGAACAGTGGGCAATTTAAAACTTATGGATGTTTATTTTGGAATTTTCCATTTAATATTTTCAGACCTCGGTTGATCACAGGTAACTGAAATAGCAGAAAGTGAAACCATGGATAAGGGGGGACTTACTCTAACTCCTTTACACATAAATATGTGGGAATGTCTTCACTGTTGTTTTCATAGATTATCATTTATAAGACAGGAAAGAGAATAAAGTTTGCACTTTTTGGTACAGTATAGATGCTCCACATTTTTGTTGAAAACCAGCGTGACTGGATCTGAGACTGTACAAGAGAAATGACTCTACATGATGAGTGAAAAAGAAAACATCTTCCTCCAAATAGGGAAGGATTCTCAGGAAAGTGGGAGAAGATCAAGGGGATTATGAAAGATATTGGCACCAATTGGTGCCACGTTAGGCAGATAAAATTCTGATAGAAGTCTTTCTGCCTTAGGAACCAGAGGAAAGGCTCAGGGCAACAACTAAAGATACAGTCTAAGGGAAAATTCTGAAAAGAAGAGAGCCAAAGGCATCTAAAAAGCTGTGCATAAATGCTGCCCAAAACCATGGCCGGCACCTAAATCAAGTAAGCACCAAGGAAGACTACATGCATCCTAGTTAAGAATAAAAAAACACAGCTGAGATTTGAGCTGTCACCTTAGAGTCAGTCCAACCAAGTTAATTACCTGCTAAAACCAAAAAGCAAACATACAGAAAATAACACTCTTCCGAAGAATAAAATTTAAAATCTCCACAAAATTGCAGTTGCAATGTCTAGTAAATGACAAAAAAAAATTAATTACACTTTCTAAGAGAAAAGACATTCAACGAGACAAACCTTAGGTTGACCCAGATGAGAATATTATCAGATAAAGATTTTGTAATGGAAAGTTCGGTCCCTGAACCCGATGCCAATCCAAATAAAGAGAACAGAGCTTGAGTGGAAGAGGAAAGTCTTTACTATGCCAGGCACAGGGAGCAAAGCAAGAGCTCATGCCTCAAAATGGCTAGCTACCCGATAAGGAATGGGTAGGCATTTTTATTTCAGGTTTTGGGTAGGAGAGGGGGCGCATGTAGCTGTGCAAGCTGGCCTTTTCCCCCCAACCTGCGTTTGACCTTGAGAGGCTGCTTGTAGCAAGGTAGGCTGGGTGGTGAGACAGGAGGATGGTGGGTGGGCATCGTTGCTGGCTGGCATCTTGTCTTCCTGATTGAGGAGGAGTTGAGGTCTGGGAAGCCTCCACTCTTTGATGTTCTTGAGACAGCAGCTTTCCTGGCAAACGTGATTAGCTAAACGTTAGTGTGCCTCCAACTCCAGGCCACCTGGGCTTTTAACAATTTCTAACTCCTATTCAGCTGTAGAGCTCAAGGAGTCAAACGTTAAGGAAACAGGTATTTACATATGAGTGGAGCTAGAGAAGCAGGAAAGGGGATGTTGGGTTTTAGTTTTAACTGTATATATGCTTGGTTCAATGTAGGGGAACTGATATCAGGGCTGGTGTTAAGAGCCTGTAACAATTTGACACAGCTATTATAACAATGCACAGTTATGTAAAAGGGAATATGGGTGTAGTGAATGAATAGTATATTCCAAGTTATTCAGCTGTGGGTAAGAACTAGGGAAAAAATTTCAAACAGACCACCAAAGTACAGGGAATGTGAAGCCAATGGGGGAACTTGAGAAACTGGATAATGGGGAAGGATTTAAATATATATATTTATTTGTAATATTCAGATTGTATGAAATTGAAATGTAACTTGAATAGGGAAAATGAAGTAAGTTTCGAGAGAGGAGAGATTCTGTATTTCCTGGAAGAATAACTTAAAATTGGCCTGCAAAGCAACGTAAATTAACATCCCAGTGTTTAATTAAGATGTACATGCAAAGAGAAAAATCATAGCCATGTGCCTAAAAACTATGTTTCAAAGTGAACTAAATTAAAAGAAGGATGGAGGATGTGTATGTAATTTTCCCTTAGTTTTTGTATCTTTGATCTACTTAATGTTTTATTGTTAGTTGGGTAACTGATATAAAGTATCCAAAAAAATAGGATAGCTATCTCAGGTATCATCTAAGACTTTTAAACCCCCTGACATGCTGTGATATTTCTTATGCTAAGAGAATGACTCTTGTTAGAATTGTTGCCTACTTCTTCAAGAGAGGAAAGAGAAGGACCATAACTGGTGCTCCAGAAACATAATAATTGTTATAATCAAAATCAAATCATAGATAATCCTTAGACAGTGTGTAAGCGTTGACTTACAAAGCAAAACCACAAAAAAAGGCATCCCTCTGACTGATTGTCCAGCATACACATAGACTGTCTTAGCCCATGTTCCACCAAAGCAAAGCCAAATAAAAAACTTAAAGTCATGGCTTTGTTAGGGATATAATTCCAGAAACAAGAGTAAGGACAAAGGGCAGGGAGGTAGGAATGACAGTGAGCAAAAACAAATGTATGTTATTAAGGTAGCCACCCTACGGTATCAAGCAAAAATACCTGCTCCATCTTACAGTCCCACTTTTCAAATGGACTTCATCAACTTTTTTGTAAATAGGGGACTGTTTCAAAATAATAATAAAAAGTCATTAAAAAATTTCCGGGGGTCTGGCCCCGTGACCGAGTGGTTAAGTTCGCGCACTCTGCTGCAGGCGGCCCAGTGTTCCGTTGGTTCGAATCCTGGGCGCGGACATGGCACTGCTCATTAAACCACGCTGAGGCAGCGTCCGACATGCCACAACTAGAAGGATCCACAACGAAGAATATACAACTATGTACCGGGGGGCTTTGGGGAGAAAAAGGAAAAAATAAAATAAAAAAAAAATTTCCGGGCCTATCTATTTCCTCTATATATAATTTTTCTAATTAGTGTCCACAGGTCCCTAGGGAAGGATAGGATAATGATTATGACATATAATTGGCGGTATTATAGAGTCCTATGCCAGGATGAACAGGCCTATTCTTGAAACAATTAGTTCTACGTCTATGAACTGCCTTAAAACTGGAAACTGGGTTAGAGACAATAGTCTTTTATTGTAGAATTTCTTTTTCTTTTAATCATTCAATTTGAGCTCCATGTTAATCTATTCTCTGTCCATTTCACCCCTAGGAATACTATAATTTATTATCCGTATATCCCTGTAGATGAATGTACCTTGATTACATTTCAGATTTTCTTTCCTTGATAGTTGAATGCTGCCATCTGGTCTTTTCTATTCTGGAACTCTCCAGTGCACAATGATGTCCACAGGACCATCTCCCAACACCAACCTACAAAGACAAAGACCACTAAGCTTCTCACAGCTGCCAGTTCCGTCACCAGAATATTGCTTATTGTTTTAGTGAAGAGATGAACATTAGACTATCCCAAAGTAGCTGTCAAGTGCTGAGCTCTCAGATCTTACATGATAAAGTCATTCAAACATTCTCACATCCTTGTGCTGTTTGACCACCTCTCAATACTATGTCAATAAAGCGCTAGCATCTCAAATTCATTTACTATAGGCCACGTCAAGTCTAAGTTTCAAAGATCCATTCCAAGAAATTGTTAGAAGATTTTCCCCACTCCATCCTCATGGGTTCCTTCTGAAAAAAAGCAGTGAAGGGAGAGGGAATTGAGACAGGGAAGAAGGGGGAGCAAACATAAGGGACATTACAGAGCTAGCCACCCTTTGGTGTCAGGCAGAAATGATCACTCAGTCTTGTGGACTTCTCTTCTCTTCTTCTTCCAAGAAGTCTTGTGAACTTCTTCTAGGAAGTTCAATAGGAGGAATAAAGAAGAATTTATTCCCTATTTCCCATTAACCATTGGCTAAAGTTCCTTCCCATTGAGTTCTAATTCCTCCTCATTTCCTGATTGCCCATGTATTGTTCCTAAGTAGGTCCCATAGCAAATCATACTTGGTATCATCAGGGGTGCCCTAAAGGGGGGAGTGAGAGGCACATGGAGTAGGTGTGAAGTGAGTGAGGCACCATTAGTTACTACCCTTTTGAAGTAACGCCAGGGCCCATTCATAGTAGGTCATAATTGCTAACTGAGGTGGTATATGTGAATAAGGTAATAAGATGAATAAGTGGCCAAGAACCACGAAATGAGGTGGAGAGAATGCGCAGTGGTGCATCAGCTGGGTCTTGACCAACTGTACCCATGTTGACATTAAAATGCACTTGAAAACTCAGAACAGGATGCACTTTCTACAGCACTGGGAATGTTCAATTGTTAGCCTCCAAGTGACGTGAGATATCTAAATCAGCAAATGTCCAGAAAAGCAGTTCTCTCTCTAAGATGCTAATGAAAAAGACAAGCTTTACCATGGGAAAGCTACTTTCCTATGTGCCCAGAGCAACCCAGAATCCCATTAGTGATGTAAAAGTCAAACTGGCAAAACTCAGCCCAAGTAAAGAAAACATGAAAAAAAAATATGATAATAGTATTGGAACAATAGCCAAAGATACAACTTTCACTGATCTTAGTTCCAAAATTGAAAAACTCTAAATTGGAAACTAACTAGATGAGAATACTGACACTTGAGTTTTTGTTTAAAAAGTAAAGGTTAATTTTAAAAATTGCATAAATAGTCAGACTCATAGGAGCAACATTTTATCTAGAAATAAAAGTACGTTTAAATAGTATAACCAAGACCATGGATTAAAGGACACAGAAATTGGATCATGCAGACAGGAACTTGGTGACATATGTCTAGCGCCTAGAACAATGACTGATGCATATCAGATGCTCATTTGTTCTTTCAAACGAATAAATGAGTTTGTGTTAAAGGAGAAAACCAGTGATACAAATTACTGAATAAATGTATGATTATGGTTTTAAAATCACTCTCGTATTTCTATCACATTAAATATATATTTTGAAAGTAATATATTGATTTTACTTTAAGATGTTGATATTTATAATACAACAGAAGTTATATTCTCCACAATTTTTTAAACTTATGACAACTAATTACAGATACTAGTAAAAAATAGACCATGATCTTACAAGTTTGGGTGTTATTTTAAAGAGTATATGATCAAAAACATTTAGAGACTTACTAATTTAGAAAATATTGATCTCCAAAATGCAGTGGAGTCTATTGAACTAGTATTCAGGTAATATTTTGTTCACTCAGTGCTAAGCCTCCCTTTTGCAGCAGGCAGTGTGATAGACATCAGTTTTGTGACGATGAGCAAGTTAGACTTGGCCTCTCTCTGACAGAGCTTCTGATTTAGTAACACACCGTGAATGATACTTAAGAAATAGTATAAGAGTGAGATATTAAAGTTAGCGTATTGAAATGTTCTGTTAACCTCAAATGAATACTTATTAAATTGGATGAAAAAATAGAAATCCTTCTGCATCCTTATGTAGCACTCCCATTTTTTTCATAAAACACAGCTCTGTGAGGGAGTCCCTTATAAAATCTCTTAATTTAGTTTATATAAATCCCAATCAAATTGACCTAGATTCTGTCATATACAAGTTCATTTTGTGTGATAAACAGAATAAAATTCAAAGGACCAGCCTCATGGCATAGTGGTTAAGTTTGAGAGCTCTGCTTCATCGGCACAGGGTTCGTGGGTTTGGATCCAAAGCATGGACCTACACACGGCTCATTAAGCGACGCTGTGGCAGCATCCCACATGCAAAATGGAGGAAGATTGGCACAGATGTTAGCACAGGGCCAATTGTACTCACCAAAAAAGATGAAGATTGACAACAGATGTCAGCTCAGGGCCAATCTTCCTCACCCCCCCCCCCAAAAAAAAAGAAGAAGAAAAAGAAAATAGAATTTATTGAAAATGTGTAAAACAGCTAAAGAAAAAATAAATTTTTTATGTATTGAATCAGGCTTCCATCAAAACTCAGAGCTTTCCTTAATCTTTTGCAAAGAAGAGGTTTTAGGTATCATTAATCCAGTATATTAAGGAGATAGTCCAGTCAAATTGCACTATTTTTTCCTTTATTTTTCACCATGTCATTCCTAGATGTGTTCAAGCCATTTGGGACACCTGAACTTTCTGTTTATTAAAACGTAGCCCTTTATTTAAGAACCAGCTTAAAAGTCAGCACCTCCAATAAGCCTTTCCTACCTAGAAGTATATAAGTACCCAAGTCCTGGGGCTGGCCCCGGGGCGAGTGGTTAAGTTCACGTGCCGCTGCAGGCGGCCCAGTGTTTCGTTGGTTCAAATCCTGGGCGCGGACATGGCACTGCTCATCAAACCACGCTGAGGCAGTGTCCCACATGCCACAACTAGAAGGACCCACAATGAAGAATATACAACTATGTACCGGGGGGCTTTGGGAAGAAAAAGGAAAAAAAAAATAAAATCTTTAAAAAAAAAAGTACCCAAGTCTTTGGTAGTTTAAAGAATTTAGGGGGCGGCCCCGTGGCCAAATGGTTAAGATCTTGTGCTCTGCTGCGGTGGCCCAGGGTTTTGCTGGTTCTGATCCTGGGCCTGGACATGGTGCCGCTCGTCAGGCCACATTGAGGTGGTGTCCCACATGCCACGGCTGGAGGGACGCACAACTAAAATATACAGCTATGTACTAGGGGGCTTTGGGGAGAAAAAGGAAAAATAAAAAATTTAAAAAAAAAAAGGAATTTAGTGCCATTTATTTTAAAAGACTTCATCATCATCTTCATCACCATCATCATTACCTTCAGCTTCATTTTCCATAATTATATGTTACATTGTGGGTAATTGTGAGTTTCTCATCTCTATTGTTTATTAGGTACTTGCAGATACAGTGGGTTATGTTGCTAAAGTTTTAACCATTGTGATCAAAATCTGTCTGATATAATTAGCACTCAAACATGTGCAGATTTTCATTCATATAATATCCTAATATTTCATTTGAACCATAATAATTTGAACATGGTTTATAGATTCTATGCTCGTTATCACTTTCATGTTTGCTTGTCTTTATTCTGAAGACTAAAATGTTCTGATGAACTTCATATGGCATATTTTTAAAAGGAATTTCCCCTATCTAGAATAGAATCACAACCATCATGCAAAACTGAATAGCATGATTAGATCTAACAATACTCCTGTTAGGAACCATTTATGTTATTTCATGAGATAAGTATGTCTTTTGAACTTGAATATGAAGAGTTTATACTTTGAAAATATTTTCTTTAGGTATGAAGTGAGGGAAATATCTAAGAACAAAGCAACCTGCTAATTCTATCCAAAAATGTATTATAATTTAAACATAATTATTTGACTCGCATTGTATTCTAATGGAACTATTTTTTGTTTTCAAGATTTCTGGCTTTCAAATTAAAGTGCGATTTTTCTTCTGATTATTGTTATTTAACATTTACAAACCCATAGCATTCTTGGAAAGATAAATTCAATAACAGATACAGTTGTTGCGCTTAAAGTGCTTGCAAAAGAAAGAGAAAAATGCCACAGAGAACAGGCACGGAGTAACACCATAGTTTGGTATTTTTCTCTGTGGAGATTTCTAAGACTCATATTCAATGGCAAGTAATGAATTCTGTTGATTTTGTACATTGTAGATTTATAGTCGTGCTGATGCTGGCTGAAGGATAACCTATTACCCACCAACTTTGTTCTCACCAGAGGGAGTAAAATCATTTTATAAGAATACCTTCTTTATTTCACATACAAATGGTTAAGTTCATAGACGGTACTCTTACTTTGATTTTTGTTTCATTTTGTTTTTTTTACTAGCAACCACATTTCACCTGCTCTCAAACATGCTATATTTTCCATTACATCATGTGTTGATGCATGAAGCAGGAAACATTATAGTTCTATATTCTAAAGCATCTCAGTGGGAGGGATAAAAAAGGGGGGAAAAGCTTGCCTTTTATAAGATTTCAGTGTTTCCATGTATTGTGCTTTTTGTTCTTGAAATGTAATTGAGTTCCATGAGGGATTTGGCATACTTTCAGAAAGTAATAAAAATCATTAATGAGCTAGACTATTAAGGAATGGTATTTATTGGAAAATCTGTTTCCTGCCGAGCTGCTGAAGTGCACAAACCCTTGTTTGGGAGATGTGTCTGCTATGTGGTACTTCAGCATACAAAGGGGCTCGTCGTATTTCTGATTTGAAAGTATACAGAAGAATACAATAGGGAACACTTAAGCAGGCAAAGTGGAATAAAATGAGATCACATTGTTTCTAGGGAGTATTAATGTTCCACATGTTGTCAACTTATAATGGTTTTCACATTTATTTTAAATGAGCTGTTGTTATTAGATCTATCACTTGTGAGCCTCAGGTTTATTGAGTGATATTGGTCAAATAAAACAGTCTGGTTCTCATCTTTTCAAAAGACAACTCTAAGAAGTGAAGGTCATAAGACACTGAATATAATGCCATCTGATTTGTCTTTGAAAGATAATCCATTGATAGTTTGGAAGATCTCTTGATTCCTTTGCTGAAGTCCTGACCTAACCAACTGATAAGTTGAGCAGACAGAAGAAGTAAGAAGACCTGGAGTCAATAACAGTGCAAGTATTTGATTTTGAATGGTGGAGAGCAGTGTTTTAGTGGTGGCTTTCAGGTAAACCAGTGCTTCCTAGGGCAATTTCAATTCTGTGCATCTTTCTTCCCTTTGAGTCTTGGCTGATCCCTTGTGGTTATGACGTCTCTGTAGATTTTTCTCATGAATCTCTAGGAAAATCCCATTATAAGGCAATGTGCTTTGGGTTTTTATTACCTATTGTATTCCTAGTCCCTATTTGCTGTGTAAGAGTAAAGAAAGAAAGTAAGCAAAACTGAGAGAGAGAGAAAAAAAGAGAAAGAAACGGAGAGAGGGAGGAAGCAAGAGAAGGAAAAAAGGAAGGAAGGAAGTGAAAATAAAGAGCGAAAGAGGGGGAAATGAAAGGGAAAGGGAAAAGGAAAACAAATGAGAAAAAAGAAAAAGAAAGCGTATACTCCAAGACCTTCCCAAGTACTGTGCCTTTGTGCCTTTAGATGGCTATCCCTTCAAAAGCAACACATTGACAAGCCATGTGACATTTCTGTGTTGGAAGGGGCCATCATTGACTAGCTGCTGACTGCGTTAAAATGAATCCTGCTGCCTCTACTGAAAGCAAGAGGAGTTAGTCTCGCCATATAGGTCAACTTCAGAATTGTTACAGAGATAATATTAGTTCATATAGGAAAATATTGAAAATCATGTATTAGGGAAGCAAGTAAAAATACAATCACGTTAATTTCCATGACAATACTTCCATGAGGTTTATACCATCTCCCCATTCACTCTTTAGTCTTGTACATTGCATACATTTACATTCTTAGAAACCAAAATAAATTTTTCTTTGGAACTCTTTAACAGCCACTGAACTAGAACATGTAATTTTAGCAACTGAGTTAAACCAAGTGTCTCATTTAGCAACTGACACCAACCTGTTAACACTGGGGAAATATCTTCATCTTGCCATACCTGTTTCTTTACTAAATATTTTATTTGTTAAAGAAAAACAACCCAAAACTATTACAGATATCACCTTATTATCCTAGTCCTTAAAAAATATTAAATTCCTTAAAGAGTTATCTTAGAAAACAACAGTACATTGGGGCCAGCCCAGTGGGGCAGCGGTTAAGTTTGCATGTTCTGCTTCGGTGGCCTGGGGTTTGCGGGTTTGGATCCCGGGTGTGGACATACATATGGCTTGGCAAGCCATGCTGTGGCAAGAGTCCCACATATAAAGTAGAAGAAAATGGGCATGGATGTTAGCTCAGGGCCACTCTTCCTCAGCAAAAAGAGGAGGATTGGCAGTAGATGTTAGCTGAGGGTTGATCTTCCTCAAAACAACAACAGCAACAACAACAGTACATTAAAAATCATAAGACAAAATATTTTGTCCTTGTCCAAAAATTTTTTGTCTCAAACAAGTTCTTGGCCCTAAAGCATATAGAGGTCTGCATGCATCCCTCCCTCCCCAATGTACACATCCATTCATGTAGACCCATGCTTATGTCTGCAGAAGTTGTGGATCAAGAAGCCACATAGCCATGGATTCTAATCTATTGAATCTAACTCTATCTTATTGTATAATCTTAACCATGTAAATTCCAATTCTTTGCTCTGTTTCCTCTAGAATAAAGGATTTAGTCTACAGTTTCTCTGATATTCTGTAATTTAGCCTTAATACTCTCTATGTTAGTTTCCATATACTTGTACTCCTATATATCCCTTGTTCCACTTTGAGCTTTTGTTCAGGCCATTTTCTTCTCTGAATTCTCTCAAACTTCACTGCTTGCATAGCTTAAGTCCAAATGCACTTATTTATCTGTAAGAACTTCTGGGCTTTAATAAAGTTTTACTTACCCTTTCATGCCTGTTCAATGGTTTTGTGTAAGCTACAATAAAAGAATTCCAGGACTATTATGTGAGAATTGAGACTAATTTAAGGGACATTAATAGATATCAGAATATGGTTGGTCCTATCAGCCCTGGCTCTTCAAATCCTCAGTTGGACCTCACCTCACCTCATCCTTTACCCAATTTAGGCTTTTTAATGGTCACAGGTGCGAAGAATGGCCTCAGCTGCTGGTCAAGTCAATTATTTTAAGACCACACCTACTACCAGCACCCCTCCCTGCAGATGTGAAAATCAAACTTAAACTAATGTTTCAGACAAATATGGTAGGAATAATAAATCCCACTACGTTTCTACCCTGTGTGCACCTTTCCTACCTACCACCTGAAATCCAAACGCTCTGTCACCTGTTCTGTCCTTTACTTATATATTGGTACTTTTCCTTCAAAGTATCATGTCTGACTTCCTTTTCTACTCTTCTGCCTGGGCTTGTGACTCTGTTGTAAACAAAATATGCCCTCCGACTTTTCACTCAACAAGCTCTACTCTCAGTCTTAAATGATAATGAGCTCATTTCTTACTAAATAAATTAATCCAGTTAAATGCTATCTTTTGTTTTTACAAAGAGAGGTCAACATTTAGTGGTTTAAACAGAGTTGAAGTGCATTTCTCTGGCAAGAAATAGCACAGAACGAAGTAGAAGAGAGGTGTTAAGGTTGCTGTGATTCCTTAGCACAGGATTTACATTTCTGGGTCCAAAGCTGCTACTCCGCACCTCATCATAGCCCTGCTATTAGGAAGCTGGGAATTTGAAGTACAGAGCAATCTGCAAATTTCAGGTTTCATTCTGCTCAAATTGCTTAAGCCAATATATGGCTATACCATGTTGCAAAAGAATATGAGCTATATTTTTCTAGTTGAGTAGCCATATGGCCAATTAAGTCTTGGGGGGGATCTATAACTAAATGAAAGAAGGGGGTAATGGATATCTGTGTACAGTTTTTTTCTGCTACCTATTATGTTTCCCCTGGAAACGTTTTTATTTTTCACTCTACAAATCATAGAAACACTTTCCACTTACTTCTAAACCAGTACTTTTTGTTTAAGATCTCAAAGAACTTTTGTTAGGTCTCAAAATTTTCCATATAGGATATGTGGAATGTGTTGCCAAAGATGACAGTCATTTTCATGTTTTATCCTTTTTTAATTTCTTAAGTATTTGATATTGAGATACACACTTTTACCTCTTCAATCACTTCTTTTTTTCTGAATTTATGTCATAATCTTCCATCTACGGAGCAGAAGCTCTGTCATTTGTTCTCAATCTGTACATTTGTACATTGTGAACTTCAGACTGTAATCAATCTCTCAGTATTTTCCATAAACAACTTTTCATAAATAGTGATGATAGTAGGGATATCACCTCAGTATAAAAAACTTATAATAAAGTAACCTGCAAACATTGAGTACATAAGATTGCGTCCATTATCAACTTCTTTATATGAAAGTCAAAAATCCTGAAATATAATTACTACAGCTGGTCATTCAAATGTCTAACTCAAGGGTAGCTTGGATGTGTAAGCCTGATTATAAGAACACAAGCAGAGAAACACACCTTATGTGCACTGAGTGCATTTTGAACTGGCTGCAGAGCTTAGCCAGTTCTTTTAGACCCTTCTTTTTGCCCTCCACCCTTATCATTAGTAATGGCCCCGACAACCATTCTGGACAAACGAATACTGCCCACTTCTTCTGTCACGATTGACTGGGCTACAGATGGTGACCTAATCAAAACTGGAACAATCAGCACTAGATACCCAGGTATTTGGAATGAAGCATGGTGAGAAAAGAGTCAAAAAGAGTCAGGGGGAGACAGAAAGCTAGGGAGCATAAAGGAGCCAGTTCCACTGCAAACAAAGTGAGGAGACAGTGTGCAGAAAGAGAGAGTGAACATGTGACAAGAGAAGAAGAGACAAAGAGAGAAAGCAACACGTCCTGGTTCCCTGTCAGCCTTCTAGATCCCTGTTCTAGTGTTTCCTTGTCCTGGCCGGACTTTGAGAGCTCTGGGAAGGATTTCTGCCTTCTTTCAGTAAACTGCCACCTTTATTTTGCTGAAGTTGATTTCTCTAATCTTCAAGTAGAGATTCATATAAACCATCAAAATTCTGTGTTTAAATTGTGGCTATACATCTCTACAGATGAGCAAAACACAAATATATACTTAAATGGGAATTTCTGTGTATTGTTCTGAGTTGGCTTCAGCACAAAAGACAAACAAATTTTTCAAACTTTTTTGAGAAATGAAATCAACTCATAAGAACTATGAGATAATTTATAGCAACTGAATATGTTAGCCATGAAGGAAATTTAATGAGTTTTTCAGAGTGGATATTTTGTTGATTTAATTGGAGATTAGTTATCTAGTAGAATGATTAAAATGAGTCAAGAACTACATTTCATATCATTTTACATAGATTTGTTCAATTCTGATTAAGAAGGAATTGTGACAAACATTTTTTCTCTTTTTTTGCCACTTGTTTTGAGAACATAAAACATGGATTCTGCCTTTTCACTTTCTTAAGTTATAATATTTCTCCACCTGTGGTTTTGCCCTGTTTAGCCTTATTTTATCCTGCTGATCACCTCAGCTTTCATCATAAACAGCCACAATTATGGTCACATAATTATTAGGTCTACCAATAATTATAAGGCAGTTTTTGCATCCAAGCCATTAAAGAAAATCAAATTAGGATGTAATAGCACCACTCTTTTTCTTCTACTATTGCTTTTCAACAATCAGTCTTTGTGATGTCAAATAAATGGTAAAATACGCAAGCTAGAAACAAATGAGAAGAAGAGGTGACAGCAGTAAACTGTGTGTGTAAGCGCACATGTGTGTGCGTACATGCAAGTGTGTGTATGTGTCAGAGAGACAGAAAGAGAGGGTAGATAGAGAGAGAGAAAGATAGATATCAATTAAAACTAGGAAAGGATGCCAACCAAGAGGAACCATAAGACCATAGTGACACAACGGAGAATATAAATATTCAATGACTCCATGTGTAAAGATTACAAACGCAGGCAACTGGCCTTGAATGAGGGAGTATTCAGATAGGTCTGTGTCACTGAGAATGTAAGTTTTCTGAAAACAAGTTTGGGATTTAATTTTAACCAGACCATACAGTTAAGACATAGCCATAATTTCAAATGATTAATGAAATCATTCATTTGAAATTATGGATATAGATTAATTGTGCAAATTGAAGTATACATTGTTTAAAGGCTTTCACTGAATATGAAACCTTTGAAATAAAAAGAGATCATTTTCTCCCTACTTACTATTCTGAATAAAATGTACATCACATCTCTCTTGCTGCTTACAATTACATGATAGAGACTTTATTGGTCATGTCAATTTTATCCTTTTATGCTGACATTGTCTAATTCATCCTAGTGCAACCCTTGACCTGTGACACTGATTTAAGCATTGGATAGTGTATACACTAAGTATATGTAGAACAGTGTCTTTGTAGTGATGCAATGCTAATGGGTATAATACTGTTATTCAACCACAAGGCTGGTCAAGCAATTTGGATCTAGATTGAGTAGAAATTTAGTCTAAAGTTTATAAAATTCAAATAAAAATATCCAAGAATTAAACATAATAGAGTCTTTCAATTGAAGGCAAAATTGTCAAAGCATATTACCTAAGAATAACAAATGACAAAATAAATTACTTTGTACTGCCTAGCATGTTAAGCAAATGGCAAAATGCCAATTATCTAACTTCTGGTGTAGCAGAATATGGTTTGCCTTCCAGTGGGTGTGCATTGTGCTTGCTGGAAAATTTAAAGGCACTCTGGAGCCCATATTCCCACAAATTACTCCCTGGAGGACACTGTGGTAGGGTAAAAGCATGGAAAATGAGAATCTTCCCTCCTTCTTAGATGAGAATGACGAATCTAGTGGGAAAAAGTAGGGAAGTTAAAAAGATGTGGGAAGTGATCTCACACCGTCAAAGCTCTTTACTGTTTCTACAAGGAGCCCTGGGGAATACATTGGTGGAAGCTCCAAATCACTTTCCTGTTGCAAATCTACGGGGACAGGCCAGATGATTCTGAAGCCTACAAATAAAGAGAAACTTTTCTTCTTTGTCACGTTTAAGAAAAGTTTGGAATCTCATTTTCCATTTTTTGGTGCAAACCATTGCTGTGGTTGCTACCTGAGGCTTCGGGAACATAGATGGTTTAATAAGAGTGAGAATCTGTCAACAGTATCTCAGACAGGTAGGCAATAAAGAGGATCTATTAGAAGAGAGAAATTGAAAAATGTTGGAAGAAGAAAATATATAAACTTAATCTTTAGAAAAACAGTTGCTGAAAAAAATGTAGAACAAATAAGTCAAGATATCAGTGAGAGAATTGGAAGTGGAAGTAGGAGGGAAAAGAGGAAGAAAGCTTTTGAAATGGTAGCAATACAGTCTGTTAATTTTTTTCCTAAAATATGTCCAAAAGATCCATATATGGCTATTCAATTTATTTAATTTGTAGCCTGTCAGATTTACAGATGTGTTCATGTGGTCATTTTTATTTTAAAAAATAAATTGAAAAAAGTCAAGTGTTTTTTAGTATTCAACAAGAAGATCAGACAGAAAATTAAAATAATCATAATAATTAGAAATGTCTGAGAATAGAAAGTTTGAAAGTGAAGAAACTGGTTAGTGGGCTTCTAGGCAAGTTATAATAGAGTCATATACTCAAGGTCATGGTCAATAGATGCACCAACATGTGATCTAGAACGGAACAAAAGCGATTATTTCAACAATAATCCACTAGCTTGTAACCCAAATTTTCTTCCATTTATTTTAACGTAGCTAAGTTTAAACTCTTAGAAAGTGGAAGAGATAGGATCAAATAATGGAATATGCTTCTTTTATTTCTATCCATTCATTCATTTATTCAATATCATTGACAACCTACCATATACCAGGCGCTGTAGTAGATTCTGAGATCAGGATAGAATAGGCAGAGTTCCTGCCTTTAGGAACTTACAGTCCAATGATAAAGGCACTCTTCTACTAATTAAAAGTGTGATAATTATTTTAAATGAGAAAAAATGAAGATGCACTCTAATGTAAGACGACTCTGGTTGAATTTTGCAATTTTACAATAACACCTTTATTTGTTTACAATTGACCAATTACCCAACACTTCCAACATGTCTTCCCAATTAGCATATCAACACACAAAACACCACTGCATCAGGTAAGGTCTTACAATTCCCATTATATAGACAAGGCCAGCCAGCCCAAGTTGCACAAGAGACCTACATGAAATAATATAACGTGAGTCAGAGAACTACAGGCTATCGGGCAAATCCAGCCTGCTGTCTGCTTTTATACAGCCCACAATTCAGATTGGTTTTTCCATTTTTAAATGGTTGGAATATAT
The DNA here is from genome assembly GCF_041296235.1 of Equus asinus. Taxonomy (NCBI): domain Eukaryota; kingdom Metazoa; phylum Chordata; class Mammalia; order Perissodactyla; family Equidae; genus Equus; species Equus asinus. The sequence continues at coordinate 138,293,251 of NC_091792.1, forward strand.
CACTATAAGAATAATATTTTGTGACACATGAAATTATATAAAATTCAGATTTCAGTGTTCATAAATAAAGTTTTATTATAAAACAGCCATCCGTCACTTACATATTTTCTATGGCTGCTTTCCCTCTGTGGTGGGAGATTTGAGTAGAGGGGACAGAAATCACAGGGCCTGCAAAGCCTAAAATATTGATAATCTGGTCTTTCGTGGAAAAATTTTGTCACACCTGGCAATAAAGGAAATCATCTTTATAATTTTCATAATATTGAAGTTTTATTGAGTGTTTCATATACGTGAGTCATTGTGGCTTACTCTTTGCATACGTTAAATTAAGCAGTAAAACACATTTATGAAGAAGGGACTTCCTCCATTTTAATAACGTAAAAATGAAAAATAAAATTCTTTTTTGCGGTCAGAGAGTAAGAGTTTGAGCAGGGATTTCAATCTATGCAGATTGGCTCCAAAAAAGCTAAGCTCTTTTCCATTACTCTGTACTTATACTAGGAGTCGGTGGGCCTTCATAATTTTCAAGATCCATTCAACCTGGAAATTGCTATAATTCTTTAATCTGAACCCTAAACAATTTTATATAAATGAGTCACGCATTTCTGACACCCGTTTGTTTAGTATTTTAGATGTTGATGGTGAACTCCACTAGTTTTAATAGCTGATCTATTGTTTGAAACTGAAAATTAATATAGTATCATGAAACAGTCTTCTTTTTGTTTCACTTATTTTTTGTCTTCTTTTTTGTGTCACTTATTTTTACATCACGTTGACTGTCTACAATAACTCGGGCCATTCATTCTTCGCTGACCATGGAACTGATTACATTTCAGGATGTGTGGTAGACGTTTAACTTCTAACAAGGCCAGACGTCTTATTCATCTTTTTACTCTTGGTAATCTCCGAAAGAGTTTGGAACAAAGCAGGAACTTAATTCACATTTGTGTTGTGATTTCTGTGGCTCTATTCAACGAATTAGTTCTCATGTTCAAGATCCACTCATTTAAAAGGTAAATGGTTCAACACTACTAAGTTGGATTCATTGTATCACATACTGTGTTCTCCATATCAGAACATTGTCAGGAAAATGAACTCCAAATAATCTCACCAACTTTTTTCTCGAATGAATTTAAGAGAGGGGAGCAGGATGGAGGAGTCAGGTAGATTACTTTCAAGTTTAATTATAAACTGCAAACGGCCACTCCACACCGCTTTATGTGACTTTTCAATCAAATGGACCAAAACTAATAAAAGATTGCTTCATCTAATCCCCGCACAAACTAATACAGATAATTTAAAATTTTTATCCTGTTCTCAATAATAAGGGATACAACACCAACAAAGTTCACCAAGTCTCTGTTGAAAATATGTTTTCTGCCATTTCTAAGTGTTCCTATCCCAATGAGTAGAACCTTGGAGGGAGCATAAAGTCTTTAGTTGAGAGCAGTACTGAGATTCTTTTCTTCAAGAAGACTCCCTCTTCAAATATTTCCTCATTACACAGCGTTTTTTGTGGTTGTTTTCAAAAATTAATGCTCTGTTGGGGCTGGCCTGTTAGTGCAGCAGGTTAGTTCACATCTTCTTCTTCGGCGGCCCGGGATTCACCGGTTCAGATCCCAGGTGTGGACCTACGCACCACTTGGCAAGCCATGCTGTGGCAGGCATCCCACATATAAAAAATGAAGGGAAATGGGCATGCATGTTAGCTCAGGGCCAATCTTCCTCAACAAAAAGAGGAGGAGGATTGGCAGCAGATGTTAGCTCAGGGCTAATCTTCCTCAAAAAAAATAAATAAATAATGCCATGTACTTGCTTTTATTTCTAATATTTGGTTGTGTGTGTATGTGTGGTTATTTCGACAGTCCACGATGGTAATAATAGCCAGGGGAGGAAACGGATAATCTAAAGAAGGTACTGAAACACACAGGAATTAGGCACAGACTTGTCTTTCTCCTTTCATTGACCCCTGGTGTTGTCACTCTTCTCCTTCAAAATGTCAGACTTTGAGTACTTGTTATAATCATTGTACTAAAGTGTTAGTGTTAACTTACACGTTTTCTATATTAAAACCAGGAAAAAGAACACGTTTTAAATAAATTGATAGGAAGATTTAAGTGCTAAGCATGTTCTAGTTGCTGGCTCTAACAGTAACATTTAAGTCTCCTATTGAGTAATTTTTAACATATTATACCTAATTTAGCAAAAGAGATAACACTGGCATTAGTATACTTTATTTTCTATTTTTATTTGATTTTTATAAACAGTTCTATGCACAGCAAAATAATTTTTAAATGATGCAGAACGGGTTAAGCTCTGTTTCTGTGACAGTAAGCAAAGTACGCGTCAACGTAAGGTGTAAGATGTGACTCTTTAACCTTGGGGTCCAGAGGCAAGTGTGATTCTAAGTGACTAAGGGGATTATATGTATTAGCTGAGCTCCTCAGAACTCTAATTAGCTCACAGAATGTTCCCTTGTTACTTCCTATTATAATATGCAGCAAGAAGACACAGGAGGCGATGCATGTCGAGGTGATTACAGCATGCCTCCGCTGAAGTTGTAAGGCTGAAGTCAGAAGAAAAGGTTACTATTTCCTACCAGATTTGCAATAATGACTCCAGAATTCACTGTCTGGAGTAGCTTCTTGTTATCATTATACAAATAACAAAAATAAATCGACAGACATATTTGGAGTTCTGGTGTAATGCATGACATGACTGACAACCAATTATAAAGTTTGAATTGTTTCTCTTGAGTTGTAATCTCAGTTCTTATTTAGTAAAACTTCTTGTGCTCACTGTAGTTAAAAAGTACATGTGGGATAAAAACTTTCTCAGAGAGCAGGTTTTGTTATTGCCTTGGTCATCAAAAATTCTTTTTCTTTGTCCCTTCACTTGCTCTTTTATTGTGTAGTTCCTGAGGCTATCAGAAAAAAATTGCAGAATACTATTACTGAATATAACCCCCCTTTGACCAGATAAATCCCTGGCTACAACAGAAGAAAGCCAAGGGGAACTAAAGTTTAACTGAGTCTTCTTAAGTTTGATCGCCAGGTGAATAGAAAATAGAAAAATAAAACAAGACAAGTAGATTAGACATAATACAATTCAAATACAATCACTGTAGGGACATAAGGAGAAAGAATATAGTGATCTAATCTGGATCCTATTCAGGAAATTGGGTTTAGCTTCACTAATCCTGATAGAAATTGTCACTATTATTTTTGAAGTCATGTAGTTTGCCTCTGGTGAAGGACAGATGTCATCATTAGCACATTAGCCTTAATAGTGCATTTGATCTGCCTTCCTGACTTTACTTAATGGTTCTAAATAACTTCATTGCAGTTAAGAGAATGCAAAGTAAAGTAACTCTTTCTTTTATAGTAAAGTAACTGTTTTAAACATTTGGAGCATCTTTGAAATGTTTTTTACAAATTCTACAGTAAAGAGATAATCTGACTTCAACTCATGGCATCATCATAACATAATTATTACTCATCTGTATAAGGAAGTCAAAATGTTTAAAAACTTAGGTATAGCATATTATAATTACATTTTTAAAGTACAGAATATAGTTTTTTGTTTTTCTGTTTGTTTGTTTTTGAGGAAGATTAGCCCTGAGCTAACTACTGCCAATCCTCCTCTTTTTGCTGAGGAAGACTGGCCCTGCACTAACATCCGTGTCCATCTTCCTCTATTTAATACGTGGGACGCCTACCACAGCATGGCTTTTGCCAAGGGATGCCATGTCCACACCCAGGATCTGAACCAGTGAACCCCGGGCCACCAAGAAGCACAACGTGCGAACTTAACCCCTGGGCCACAGGGATGGACCCAAGAATATAGCTTTATTCAGTAAGTTTTTCTGTTAAAATCAGACCTTAATTAGCATCATATTCTCACTTAAATATTACATTAACATTGTAGAGTGCAGGACATTCTTTTTGATAATTAAAACATGATTCTGTTTTAACAAACCACGAAAAATAATATAAGAATTTGGAGTTATTCTAAACTTAGTCAAAATGAATGTTATTGATGGAGGTGAGTAGAATTATCGAAATCCATGACTGACATTGTTTATGTCCTCAGAAATCTGATTCTTGCTCCATCATCTTTTCTTTTCTCTTGTCATCAAAACAGATGTTTGAAATATCTTTCTTTCCTGGCCCTAGGTCTATTCTGAATGTCCAAGTTTGTCAGAAAATTTTCTGACAAGAAAGTGTGCCTCTATCATTAATCTGTCTTAATAGTCTATTTGGTACAATATATAATACTGGCAGGAATGACATGAATTGCATTAAAAATTAGCAGATCTAATACTTCCAACACCTTAGAGACACAGGTGAGATCTGGGCAAAATTAAATGGGCGGTGATTGTGAATAATGTTTCTGAGATCCATGGTGACTCTCGTTAAGAAAATAAACAAAAATCCAGATGAAGATTTTAATGATATTGTGCAAAGAAGGATCCCAAGATATGAGAAGATTTTCCTGTGGAATCCAGTCGATTCTCTGTTGGGTAGGAGGCAATTGTGTGTTTCTTGGAAAGAGACAATGTATTAGAGAGTACCTAGATGCTCACGGAAGCTCAGAAACCAGACAAGTTGCCTGGGAATACGGCCCTTTACACGTGTGGGACTCCTGTATTAGCTCTCATGGAAGCCTGAAGCCGTTCTTGACTTGTGCTCCTTTGGAGCTACACCTCTGAGACTTGAACAAAAATGGGTTCTCTGTAGTTTCAGACGAGAGAAGAAAAAATCCTTGGCTACTAAAATGAAGCAGTGCTTTTTTATGACAACTTGGAGGAAGTAGAGTCGGTAACAAGTATAAGCAAGAAGTGAATTTGATTGCTCAATAAGAGTGTCCCAAATTACTAACTTTTTATTTTATTCATTTAAGGAACACATAGAGATGACTTACTATCATCAGAATCTTTCATAAACATTAACTCTTTATAAATATTAACTTGTTTAAAAAGGAACATAAGGCATAAAGAGATTAAGGGAAGTAGTCAAGGGCACATCTCCAATGAGTGGCAAAGGCGGGAAACTTAAACAATCCAACATTAGAACAATTCTGTAATTTATCATTATGCTATGCTGTTTCTATACTGAACACATGAAGAACTCCAACAAATAACTTTTTCCAAATTTTCATTTCCTTATAAGTAAACCAAGGACAAAAAAAATGCGCTATTTATCCCTCTCAGCTGAAATAGTATATGTAAAAGCACTTGACAAAGTACATGTTACTGTTCATAAGAGCAATTAATTATAATGGTAAATGTTTAGTAATCTCTCATGGTATACCAGGTACACTGAAAAGCTTTATACATTAATTGTTTCATTTAATAAAACAACGCTATGAGGTTGAAAGGATCTAACACAATTTTACAGATAATGAAATTTTCCTCTAATTGCAATTAATGTTTATAACGTGCATAGCTCTTCCAGCATGAAACAGAAAGTACTGTAAAATAGAGATTTTCAAGAATGGAGTTATTATATATTTGTGTGTTATCATTAGTTTTAGTGTTGTAATTAATTTGTTACCACTAATAATTAAATTTCCAAATTTCTCTAGTGATTTACTGTTAAAAATATACATTAGATCAGAAATGAGTTTATTCCTATAATATCCCAAACTTTTTCATTTGCATTGTGATATGCTTTTCTGAATGGAAGAAAAATAATTGAGTAATAGCTAGAATGCTGGAAATGATATTTATTAATATATCATATCAGAGGAATTATTCTGATAAATATATGTTAATGGACCAAAAAATAGCATAAAATATATAGACAATTTTCCTAGCCCTTTCTTTTAGGTGATAATACTCATAGAGGGCATTGTATTGTTACTTAAGTCCTGATACTCTGGTATTTATGTTCCTGTCACCTATCTGGTATTTTTTATCAATTCTTAATAAGCTTCAAAATATTAAATCATGTTAAATGTCAGACAATTTGTAATCAAACAAAAACTATAATAATAACCAAAAGACCTAGTGTACCCCAATAAATTTTTTTTAAATATTTATAATTATAAATTATAGAAATTATAAATAATATGATTTATAAATTAAACGTGTTTAATTGTAATTTAAAATCCTCATTTTTTTTTTTTTAAAGATTTTATTTTTTTCCTTTTTCTCCCCAAAGCCCCCCGGTACATAGTTGTGTATTCTTCGTTGTGGGTTCTTCTAGTTGTGGCATGTGGGACGCTGCCTCAGCGTGGTCTGACGAGCAGTGCCATCCGCGCCCAGGATTCGAACCAACAAAACACTGAGCCGCCTGCAGCAGAGCGCGCGAACTTAACCACTCGGCCCCGGGGCCAGCCCCTTAAAATCCTCATTTTAAAGGTCAACTTTCTTTTTTTATGTGCCATAATAGGTTCTAAGAATGTGCTCACATTATTTATATCCTAATTGTGAAGACAGGTTAATATTTCAGTACAGTGTGATAAGTACAAGAATTGAAGGAAGTCTGTGTACAGAGTTCGGCCAGCAAAGGGAATGATTAACTCTATCTGGAGAGATCATGGCATGCTTCACTAAAGCAGTGATATTGGGGTGAATTTCACTTTAGTGAACAGTAATTTCACACATAGTTAAAACTAAACAGTAATCGGAAACAGATTTTATGATCTGATATATTTTAGAATTAAAGTAATGTTACATAATGTTTTCCACTTACCTTCCTTTGGGCCGCAAAGTCGTTGGATAATCTTAAAAGGTAAGAATCTTTTCCCTGAAAATTTCACAAACCTACATGAATTCAAAGTCGTGGACTCATGTTTAAAGGTCTTATGGACAGGCTGGTGCCCACGCAAGACACCTTCCCTAGCTTTGAAGTTCTTGACATTTAAAGGGGGATTGTGGGAGGAGAGTAAATGAGATAGAAAACAGTAGGGTTTTCTTGATCTCTGTATCCTCATACCTTTCTGTTCTTTATCCCTCCTTCTTCATAAAGAATCAAATAAAATTTTTTTAAAAACCTCATAGTCAGATGACTCTGTTTTCTACCACAGTTCAGCAGCCTCCATAGTTTATTTACAAAAACTCAAATCAACTCATGTTGCTCCTCTGTATGAAGACCTCTACCAGCTCCATAATGCTTCCAGATTTAAGTCTGAACTTAAGAACATGGAGTATGGAACTATTTGCAATCTGATCTATAGCATCATTGTCCACTCTTCCCACATATTCTATGTTATAATCACATCAAACTTTAAATTCTTCCATGTGTGTGCCATCTCTTTGCCTCATTTCACGCACGTATGCTAATCACTGCCTGGAATGCTCTAATTTTTTTTCCTGATAATGTCATTAACTTTTTAAGGACCGAAGTCAAAGTTTACATTTTATACCTTTTCATATTGTCCCACAGTTGTTGCATATTCTGTCCTGTGTCTTTTTTCTTTCTTTCTTTTTTTAATTTCAGTTTCGGATATTTCTATTAACCTATCTTCAAGTTCATTGATTGTTTTTGTTTTAATTTTTTTGATTGTAGTAACATTGGTTTGTAACATATGAATTTCAGGCATACATCATTATATATTTTGATTTCTGTGTAGATCACATCATGTTATGTTTGTTGATTCTTACCCCTGGTCTTTTTGCATCTACTGTAATGAGTCCTTCAGAGGCATTCTTCATTCTTCTTACTGTGGTTTTGATTCTGTCTTAGAATTTCCATCTCTCTGTTTATATTGTCTATCTATTTTGCATGCTATTTTTTTTTCCATTAGAGACCTTAAAATGTTAATCATAGTTATTTTACATTCTCTGTCTGATCATCTCAACATCTGGGATAAAGTTCTCTTGTCTTTTGTGGTCTGACAACGACCTTTCCACTGGAGAGTAGGCATTTGGTATAGAGAAGACTCTGGGTATGTTTTTAAATGGTCACTTTCCCCCTCCTTCTCCTAAGATCACAAGAAGATCGTTCTCAAATCCCAAAATTATGGAACTCTAAGACTATGGGTTCCAAGAGTTTGTATCTTTCAAGTTAGTCTACACACAGCTCCTAGCAATTTGTCCATTCAAGTGTTCCTACTAACTAGGACATCAAGTGGCTTCTGTTCCTGGTAAGTAAATCCTGGGTGTTGTATCTCTCTGCACAGACCAGACTCTCCAGATTTTGGGATGATGGGTTCCCTGCAACATCACTTCTCTGATCAGTCCAAGAAAAATCATTAGTTTTCAGTTTGTCCAGTTTTCTTCTTATTGGAAGGATGAGAGTGATGACTTTTAAGCTCTTTATATGTTGGAGTTGAAACCATGGTTGACTTTTAACCTTCCTAATTTCTGTAGTAAAGGTCACTATCCACTGTGATTTCCCTTACTATTCATACCAACAAATGCCCCCTTAACAGAATGTATTACTTCTCAGATATTGATATAAGATGTGCTTTTTTATGTAATGGGGAAAGTAAACAAAGACTGCCCAAATGAGAACAAGCAGAGACTGTCTATTCAGAGCTTGCGGGAAGGTTAGCCTCCATCTTTTCCATTTGGCACACACTCAGAGGCAGGCAGGGAGTGTGGAATCTTCATTGCGAAAAAAGAGAAGGCTTCAGCTGTGCTCTGATTGGAGGTTGCTGGCATGGGGAAGCTGGAGGCGGGCTAGTAAGAGAGGCATTCTCTGTGATTGCTTTGGGGAGCATAATCTGTTTTTTCTTTGGTTGGTCCTGGATTGGAACTGGGCCCAAAATTTGGGAAGCTGGAATTATTGAGAACATGCTGACCATTTGTGGCCAATTGTTGCAGAGCTTTTCGTTTGACTTCCTGGACTGGTTGCTGAAGAGGTTGTGGATCAGAGTTCCATTTTTGCATATGTTCTACTCATTGTTCATTTGTTTATTTGGTCTTTAAGCAAACATCACCCATCTTTTTGCAGGCAGGGTGTTATTATCTTCCTCTTGATTAGTTCATAGCTAAAAACAAATTCATGCACTCCAGATAAAAATTAGTTAAAGATATGCATTTATTAACAAATTAATACTTAATTTTATTGTCCAAATAACTGTGCAAGGTTACCAAGGCTAATACTAATATGTCAACTTCTTTTAGAGTAAGAAACTGGGGCCCAGAAAATTATATGTTTTGTATTAAGTTATATGGGTTATAAATGCTAAAATAGAACCATAATCAATTGTTTTTCTGGTTCATGTTGAATATAACTTTCTTTTTCATACATTATGCTTAATTTTTATCTCTAATATATTCACTTTACCATTATCGCATATCTACCATGTACCTGTCCAGTGTTACTTGTATTCCCTTTCATTATTTAACTTCATCTCATAAAATCTTAATGATGTTTATATTTAAATATTATTTAAAAATAAATCAAACAACATTTTAATTTCACCAAATGTTATATCCATTTTTAATTACAAAAATATTTGCTTATTCACATTAAATATTTTTAAGCATAAATACAAAGCAGTATTACATATTATTCTTGACCTCACTTTTTTGTGTCCAATTTTTCTTTAGATTTTTATTAAGGCAAGTGCTGTATATTGTATAGTAAACTTCCATAAAGTTATCTACTCCTTATCTGAAGAGTATCTTTCTCTTTTTAATATCTATATCATGCATTTTTCTCCTTCATTTTCCTGTCTTTTTCTATCCCCCAAATATAGTGTACCCTTCCAGATTCCATTAAGGAAAAGACATCACAGAGTGAGAAAATCTTTTCCCAATGATAAACTTAAAAAACAACATTAATAACAATCACTAAAACATTAGTTAAGACTGTGTGGGCTCTCCTGTTAGCTCTTCAGTCTGCAAACACTGTTTATTCCCATGCTGTATTAAAATAAGACAGATGTAAGATTGTTAGATATGTTTATTTATCTCTAGTATAACGATGACTTAAAACACTGCAAGGGCTTCTCTTTTATTAACTGAGTTTGTAGACAATTTCCAGGGAGAGAAGAGATTGTAATACCAATAGCAAATACAAACCAACAAAGTCTCATATCGATTGATTTATTTTTCAGATCTGTAAAAATCACCCATTTTGTGGAGGCCCTGGGGCCAGCAAGTGATATAAAAATGCAAACATTTTGAGCCAAAACAAATAAAAACCAACCTTGCAGCTCCATTTCATTCAAAAACCTTCTTCTGTAAATTAGAGAAATCTGGTCTAGAAGAAAGCTTATGTTCCACTCCCAGAGGTTAAATGACATTAAATTTCAACAAATAGAGGAAACTATAAGGCTTGAGGACTGCCGTTGATCAAGTGCCCAATAACCATTCCATTTCTTGTAAACAGGTAAACTTTGGGTAAATCCTGGATGGATTGAAGCTGCAGGAAAGTAGAATATGCAATTTGTGCTGAAAAGATAGGCCCTTCAGGCACATTCAGAAAAACAAATAATATTTATTTTCAGGAGGCTCAATATTGGTTATAGAAAAATGGAGAAATAAACATGTGGAGAAACCACAGATAGAATATCTAAGAATACTTGTTTTCTTTTCAAAAAGCTGAAACTTTAAGAGCAACATTTTGAAAAATGTAGAATATTTGTTCCCAGATAATCCAAAAAACCCAGGAGTGATTGACTGCGCTACCCCAGACAAAAGAATCTGATTGCCTTTTCCCCAGTCCGTCCTCCTTTCAGCTTGAGCCCTAGGGAAGGCAAAATGCTTGCAATCTTATGGTAAATCTTCTGGGTTGTGAAAAAGAGTTTTCATTCATAAGATCAAATAACAGAAACTAAAGATATATGAGGGATTTCAAAGCCAAAATAACAAGTCTGAAACTCCACATAACAACAATAACATAACTTATTTAAATAACATTAGTAAGTGCCAAGCATTATTCTAAGCACTTTAGTTTAGGTATCATTATTCTCCTCATTTTACAGATGAAAACGTAGAGGCTTAAACTGCTGAAAATCATACACACAGTATGTAATGAATAAAGGGACCGAGAATGGGCAATATTAAAGAGAAGAAATTCTAAAACTAGGAAATTATATAATAAAGAGAGAAGACAGTGAGATGAACCTGCAGCAATTCTGGAAACAGAATGTAGGAACTGAGAAGGCTATTAGTAACTAGACAAACAGAAAAAGATTAAAAACCGATGTTCAGTAACATAGCTTTTTCGCTGATATCATTTTGTATACATCACCATTTGAAAATAATGTATCTTTATAAGGTGAATCAGGGTCATGGATGAAACAATTTATTTTATTTGTATGAGTTTCTTAAAAGTGTAAAAGTAATTGAACTGACATGTGGGAGTCAGAATACCTACCCTTTTTGTGTTCATGGGCAACAACAACAAAACATTTTGGCTAATTTATTCTAGTAGTAGAATGTTCCCAAGATCCACAGACACTCTAAGCTTGTTTTAATCCACTGTGAAATGATTCCAAGTACTTGTTATGTAGCCTACTTGAATTTATTGATACTGGAAACCAAGGGGACTACAAAAAAATGTGATGTAAATTTTCAAGTCATCATTTCTAAAAAAACCATTTTAAATAGTGTTTTATGATTTGTATTGCAAATCCAATTTAGATAAATATTAGTTGTTTGAATGAGATACGTGATCTACTGGTGGCTTACTTTCTTTACTAGTAGACAGGAGATGAGGATACTCTATGATATATGGGGATTCTGCTAGAATTAAGTGATATAAGTCAAGTCAAAGACTCCTATATGTTTTAAAGAATATATATACAATAGTTATTATCATATTGGAATCTTTAGTGGTTTTATTAACCAGACTTCAATAGTTTCTGGTAGCTTCTAAAAGCAATGCCTCTATTTAAAGAAAGAAGATAGAATGTAAAAGGAGGACACATAATAGAAAGACATATTGAATGTTCTTATAGAGCCACAGATTCTATACATAAAATACTCCAGTCATCTGCTTTATCTGAACTGAAATACAGTTGGTCGCATGTAGATTTTTAAAGATTTTACAGATATGAAGTCCTCTTGAGGATGTGTTACACCACAATTGAAAAATTCCTTGTGGAGAACAAAACTGAACAGAAAATAAGAATTTATAAAGAGAAGAGAATGAAGTAAGAATGGATAAGCAGTAGGTAAATATTAACTCAATATTTATACAGAAGAGAACAGGGAGAAATGTAGAAAGTCCATCCAAAGTCTCCTGGTTGCTATGATTATTGCTTTAATTCGAAAGATATTGTATTCTATTAAAGTCCATCGGTAGAATGAGTTTGAAGTATTAGACATGCAGCTCATTCTCAAGAGCTCAAGCTGGAGTTTTGCTCAAGGTCCAGTCCTCTGCACGGTTACTAGTGAATAGTGGAGTAGAATTTGTTCTTTCAGTTACAAAGAAGCAAACATCCTTCTCAACCTCATCGCTTTTGTAGTTACATTTGATGTTCGATGATTATGCTTTGTAGAGGAGTTAGCTTGAAGCTGAAAAAGTTACCTCTTTTTTCTTCGGCAACTGTAGTCAGCCAGGAAAAATTAAAACGTTCACTTAGCATTAGAGGGAAAGTCAATGTTGATACTAAACTAATGTTTTCAAGTTGAGTGAATTTTTTTGGCTAAAACTTGAACAGCGAAATTATGTTGACCTTCATCGAGAAGAAATATTGAGTCCAAACTCTCCAAATGTTAACTTTTGAACCAAATTAGTGTTTAGCATGATTATAATAATTTGATGTTTCTGCTAATAGTTTTTGTATAACAGCAGCATATTTGACCTTTTTAAAATGTCAGAAATAATATTTAATGTTAATATGCTCCTCAGCCACTTTAAACACTCAGGTAATATTTAATTTTAAAAATAATAATCTTGATATTTGTGCTCAAAATGTCATCATATATTGCTTGAAGGATGATTCAATGTCTTTAACATTGATGAATTCAAATATTTGTTCCACAAAGTGGTTTAGGAATTGGAATGGATAAAAGTGATTTATTTTGTAGAAATCAAGTAGACTCTACTCAACATAATGTGAAGTGTGATGAAACCCAGTTACATTAAGGCCATTTTTATTGTGGGACTAACGATAGTTTAGAGAATGAGTGGTTGGAAAGAAAAATCGATATCTTAATGTTGGCATCAGAACCTCTAAGCAAAATTTCAGATGAACATTGTAACAATGAAACTTAGGAGAACGCCATTAAGCTGAAATGCCAAGTGATTTTTATCTTTATATAAACCATGTCTGCGTCCAGATTCTGTAGGTTAGAATCTGTTTCTTTTCACAAGTTATTGCCATAAACTGAAGTTTTACATCTATATCTGGAATAGATTGAAATATTTCTTACAGTGTAGGTCATTTGAACATTCAGCTTGATCTTATTTTAATATATTTTGAGTGGCAAGCACTTACATGAGCAGACATACAAATTTTTATGTAATTCATATAAAGTAGTTAGAAATATTTCTCTCATATACACGACATAAAGAAGTACATTTTTCAAGAAAACAGCTATGCAGCGTTTCTTCTATTACTATAAATGTTATGTCAAGAAACATCAGTGTGCGTTTATATATCTCTTTCCAGTCCTTGTAGAGTAGGCATATTAGCCTGTCTCTCTCAGAGTATTGGTGAGGATTAAATGAGGACATTCACAGGCAACACTAAGTACAGGATTTGGTCTATAATGGATGCTCCATAAGGAAGAAGCAAAGATTTCGAGAGGTAGTGTTGACAACTTGAAAGAGTTTTAGCTTGAAATGACACGAAGTCTGTGTTTGTAACTCGTCTTTACAAATTAGTGATTGTATGGTTTAAGTAACATAGTAAATTTGTATTTTAGAAAAAATAATTTCAATTATACTTTAGAAAAGTGTATGGAAGAGGGTTTTGTGATCATTAATGCTCAGAGTGATTCATTTCTTCCAGCTGATGAAGCTACACTGGCACATCATAATCACCCAAAGTCCATAGCTTACCTTAGAATTCACTCTTCATGTTGTACACTGTTTGAGTTTGCACAAATCTATAATGACATGTATTTATCACTGTCATTTTAAGTAAATTTGAGCTTTGGTAAGTTTCAAAAATCACTCAAACTATTACCTAATTTTTAAGAGCAGATGCATCAATAGTGACCACTTTTATTGGCAAACATAAATGATGCACCCTGTCTATACAAAATAAAATGTTAGCGTTTAAGGAAATGGAGAATAGTTTAAACCTTAAGTGTTTTGCAACATCATTATATCAGTATTAGACTAGCAATGGTCTAATATTGAATGATCATTCTAATTTAGAAATGGCCGAGATAGAAAGAACAAAGCCCTTTTTATGTACAGAAAATAAATTTTTATTTACTTACAAAAAGTAGAGAAAATCAAATGTTTTCACAACATTCTGCATTCTCTTGTTAGTTATAAAGTTAACAGCTTTCACCCAGGATTAATAATGCAATGAGAAATACACATAATGCCCCTAAAATGCATTGCATTGTCTGTGTAGCTAATATGGTACAAAAACAGCCCATCATAGATACCTTTCTAGGTTTCATTTTGAAAACCATTAGAAATATCTTGTTGTTGCCTTGGCATGCTTTTGGAATACTTTTAGCTTAGCTATAGGATATGTTTTCCACCTCATAAATGCAAGGTGATTATCAATAATGTGCAAACACAATGCCAGTGCATTCCAGATTGCAAGTCTTACTAATTTTTATTACATAAATATGCAAAAGAATCATAGGTTTTCACTTATAGTTATTACTAATGAAAAGGAATTTATTCTCCTGTCACAGAACTAGAGATTTCATTCAATTTATCTTCATCAGCAAGATTAAAAAAGACAGATGACAGTGAACAATAGGGGGCAAATTGCATAAAATTATTAGATGCGAAATGTTGAAAAAAGTAGAGTGCAAATATAGAAAGACCTATATATTTAGCCTATCAAACCTGGGACAAAAAGACTTATGTATAAACCTGAAAAGGCATACTGGGAAGATAACAGTTACAATCAGTTACTGACAGCAAGCGTTGTACATAAGCTTTACAATGCAACTAACTTGCAAAAAAGGTAAAATTCATTGTAGTTCACTATTTGAGAACTTAGAAGATGGAACCCAAATCACGGCCAAATATAAATTCACTTTATTCCATCAATAAACATGTTTATTAGCATATTGTAGAAGGAATTTATTTATTGTTTACTGTGTCTGTTCTTGAGACTATCAGCTTCGTATGAGTAGAGGATGTTCCTTCTTCTAAAGCTTATTTCATATCTTGTTTGCCTCATTGTATCCAAGTTTCTTGCAACTTGATCCAGTGCCAGGTGCAACCTATTCCATGTAGCCTCCAACCGCCTTCACTTGTACACTACTCAGTAGTGACCCACTTTGTCCATGCTCTGCTCCTCTCAGGACCTGCCTCAGAACTTCCCTATTGCTAGGTTTCCATGAATGGTTGCCTGAAATTGGGGGATTACATTGGGTGATGGGCAGTTGGGTGGAATGATGGTGAAGAGAAGAAAAAATAATCTGATACTAGGGGTAGAAGAGATCCTGTGGATTAGTCCTTCTTCCTTTCTAATCTAGAAAGGAAGTATTGAGAAACAGTGGTTTTAATGGTTTTCAGACGCTTGACGCAACATGGGAGTCATCCTCACGTTGGCACTCTTTTCTTCCCCCTCCTTTCTTCTGTTCTCTGAGATTACATTCTCTAAAACTTTTGACATTTCTTCAGGTTCTGCACTCTGGGAAACTAGGCTAAGATATTTAATAATTCCTAAAGCATAGAAAAGTTCAACGAACATACTAGGCACTCAGTAAATATTTGTCAAGTGACAAAATAAGATTGTAAATGATACTGTAGTGAACTTTGCTATTGTGCTTATTCAACACCCATTACAATATCTTCAGATAAATACATCCCAGAGATTCCAAGGAGAAACATTTCTTCTAATCTTTTAGGAAATGAACTTTGAGAGAGGCTATCCTCATATATAGTGAATGAAGAAAGAATGTCTTATCCCATGCTAATCAATGAATATGACTCTTGATATCCAGGAACAGATATTGTCTGTTAGCACATATAATCCCCTAACATAATGTGTAGACTTTATCTATCTATCTATCTATCTATCTATCTATCTATCTATCTATCTATCTATCTACCTATCTATCATGTATGTTTTCAATAGAATATAAACTCAATGGGGCCATAATATGTGATGTTTTGTTCACTGCTATATCTCAAATACCTAGAATATAGTACAGAGTAGATCATAATAAATCCATTCGTTCTTTGAGAAGATACTATTTGCCAGGCACTCTTTTGGGTTCTGGAAAAAAAGACATGAGTAAATGAAACAGACAAAATATATTTCCTTCATCAAGTTTATATTCTGCTTGGGTGAAATGGACAATAAACAAACAAACAAACGAATGAATAAATTTACAAATATAAAATTTACAAGTATATAAAAATCATGTGTATGATGGTGAGACTGTGATTAAAAAATAAAGTAGGGAAGAGGATAAGGAGTTTCTGAGGAAGGAGGAGTAGATTTATGTGAGTGAATTTAAATGAATATATAAGCAAAAAAATCATCGGCTCAGGGATCGTCAAGGGAACTAAGTGTGTTCAAACTAAGCTGGGTACTCTCTTTCCATTGGTCTTGAATTTGAGTAGATAGGATGTAATCATTGAATTGCTGGCAGTCAACTGACTCTTCAGAGGGGAATCTACCTGAAAGTTCACCCAACATAGAGGAAAGTGGAAATGGAGGAAGCAAGCATAGCTCCTAATGATATAAGGTGAAGCCCTGAACCTAGAACCAGTGTTATTTTCCATGGTACTACACTCGGCCATCCGTATCCAGAGGTCCCACATCTGGAGATTCAAGTAACCGCAGATGGAAAAGACTATGATGGTTGTGTCTGTATTGAATCTGTATAGGTTTGTTTTTCTTGTCATTATTCCCTAAACAATACAGTATAACAACTATTTAAATAGCATTTACATTGTATTAGATACAGTCATACCTCGGAAAGATTGCTGGTTCAGGTCCAGACCAGAATATCGCAATAAAACAAGTCATTCAAACTTTTTGGTTTCCCAGTGCTTATAAATGTTATGTTTGCACTATATTGTAGTCTATTAGGTGTGCAATAGCATTATGTCTAAAAAAACAATGTACATATCTTAATTAAAAATTACTTTTGCTAAAAGTGCTAACCATCATCTGAACCTTCAGTGAGTTATAATCTTTTTGCTGATGGAGACTTGCAAAAAAGGCAATATCTGTGAAGCACAATAAAGTGGAGCACCATAAAATGAGGTATGAGTTATGCCTGTATTTTAGGTAATCTAGAGATGATTTAAAGTATACGAGGGAACGTGCATAGGATATACACAAACCCTATGCCATTTTAGATAATGGACTTGGACATTTACAGATTTCTGTATCCCCGGGGGTCCTGGAACCAATTCCAGGTGAGTATTGAGGGACAACTGCACTTAGTTTTATGAACCAATAAATATCCATTTGTTCTTAAACAGGCTGGAGTTGGATTATGTACTATTCATAACTAAAAGAGTTCAATTAAGACAGACATATAGAAAAAAGTCCTAAATTTGAATGTTGATATTTTCAGTAATTCAAGTGCACAATTCGTGAAGAGACAGACAAACCTAAAATGGCATCACAGATACAGAATATTATTTTCTTAAGTGTAGTTAAAAAGAAAATTCTACTACATCTTTGGATCACTTAAATTACATTAGATTCTTTTTAAAAAAATAATCTCCCCACTCTCTTTTTCTTGTACTTCTATCCCACCATCTCAATTTTTAGTTTTCTATGTCTATCCATCTATCTATCTGTCTGTCTAATTAACTATCTATCTGTCTCATTAACCATACGTCTAATGTTTCTTACAAACAGAATACACAAAGTCTTTCTGATATTTTGCAGATTACTGACTAAACAAAAAATTTAAAAAGTAAAGACACATTTAAAATAGAAATTTACAGGCAATAGAAAAAAGAAATTATGTATTGATAAACACAATGCTTGGAAACTTTTGTTAAAAAGCCTCTAAGTAAAAAACTGGTTCTGAAAACAGGATTTGTGAAGTAAGAGAAAATAAATTACAATTTAACATAAACAATTAAACATGGGTGTTGGAATCAGACAAAAGACCTTGAAATCCATCTTTGACACTTTGTAGCTGTGTGCTCTGCCACGTTACAACTACTTTAAAGGGTAGGTAGATGGTTAACAAGGCAGTAAATATAAACTAATATGTTATAAACTTATTCTTGTTTCTTAGCTTTTAAACTATGGTTAAATTGTTGAAATTATACTTTGGTCCTGTTTCTGTACTGTTAAACAATATCTCCACCTATCACATTTTGATGTGTATTTTTTCCCTAATTTTCTTACCTGTATCTACAAAAATCCAACTCTCTTAAAAATTATTCTAGAATTTTAGAACCAGTCTCTCTTTCCTTTCTACAGTACATCATGATTCAGGAATATTGATCATGTAACAATGTATCAAGCTGATGGTATTGGTAATTCATACATAATAACATGAAAATTCCTCACATTAGTTTAAACAAGTTGGTTTATTTGTTTACTCACATGAAGGAACTGGTGATTGCCTCCATGAAATGAACTGTGTGTGGGATACTTAAAGGATATTTTGTTCTACTTTCTCTATTTCTGTTTCTTAGTGAGTAGGTAAATAATGATTTCTCCTGGTACTTTTCTATGTATTCCTGTAATGATCTCTGGTTTGGAAATTGTTTGTATTTTGTGCAGAAAAAGCAGTTGTGAATGGTGTTTAAGACAACAGTCATTTGTCAGCTTAATCAAGAAATATGAAATATCATTAGAAAGATGTTAGCATTCAATAAATGGGCTTTTAGAGATGGGCAATTAGCAGCTTCTAGAATTAGGGTGAAAGAAATATGTTAGATGCTGAAAATGCGTGAATCAAAATTTGTGCAAACAAAATGGGGAAAATGCAATAGACATTTGGCAATAGTTTGAGCACAAGAGAAGATTAAAATTGTGTAGAGGAAACAGACTAAAGAATATTATATAGAAATGTATTGAATGTCTATTTTGAACTTTTGGGACATTGTTTTTCTTTATAACATTACTCTCTCTTTGCATTTTTAAAATCATATTTTGAAAAGATTTAGTCTGACTATAACCTATGGAGGGCTCTTTTATGTTATTGAAAATAAGGGTTGAAAGAGATAACTTTACATGTTCTCTGCATTGCATTTAGAGAAATTATTTGCATTTTAACTGCAGGTTAAAGTTTTCAGTTCCTATGTAATGGCCCCATGAATAGTCTTCACTCAAAAGCACTTAATGGAAATGAAAGCATAAATTGGAGACTCCAATAAAATGGCACTATTAGAAGGAAAGGAAGGAAGGAAGGAGGGAAGGAGGGGTGGAAGGAAGGAAGGAAGGAAGGAAGGAATGACAGAGGGAGGGAAGGAGGGAGAGAGGGAGAGAAGGAAGGAAAAGACTAGGGACATGGCAAGAAATGAGAATCAAACAGTCCAAATTAAAGACTGAATATTAGAAGGTATTTTACATAAATCTAGTGAAAATAATATACAATCATTGTTAATTTAATATAAATAATATATGCAGAATTTACGGTGGAAGACTATATCTTACTGATTTATTCATTTTCTTCAGATATATCAATATCTCCTTAAGGAAACTACTCTCATCATAAACTAAAAGAAAAATTCCCAATTACATGTCAAAAAGAGACAATTGTTATATTTCAAATGAATACTTCCTCTCATAAATTCATTTTTAAGGTGGAAAGTCACTTAACAGAACATAATGTAGTTCATTACGGGGAAATGCTATTTAATTATAGTGATTCAGTATCTAGAAAAAAGAAAGATTTCCCTTAGAGAAAAGGCATGTATAATGAGTTATCTGAACAATCACTTTGGGTCTATCAGGATGAGGATTTCAAATGGTCCACAGGATTAATAAAACTTTGAACAAATTGAATAATTTGGTGAAAATGAATATGTCAGTCTATTTTCTGTACTGCCAAAGCATTTTTAATAACTATTATTAAACATAACACATTGCATTATCATCGCTCTATTCACAGCTTTAACTCATATTAGACTGTATGCTCCTCGAGGGCAGGGACAATAACTTTTGGCCTATCCTAATTCCATACAAGTGATTCTGGCGTCTTTGTACGTACAGCTCTTTGCTGAGGTCCCTGTCTAGTACAAGCCACATCTGACAGCTTTCTCTTCACTGGTC
Organism: Equus asinus; assembly: GCF_041296235.1. NCBI lineage: Eukaryota > Metazoa > Chordata > Mammalia > Perissodactyla > Equidae > Equus > Equus asinus. The sequence goes on from NC_091792.1 coordinate 138,313,504, forward strand.
AATCGAAACTTGAAATCATTTCCTTTGTTACCCCAATCAGGTGAGCCTGGCAGTGAACAGGACCGTGAGTTTACACATGAATTAAAATCCCTCCTTACCCTCTTTCTGCTCAGACTGCTTATTCAAATTAGTCTTCAATCCTCACCCTATTGCCTTCTGGCTTTTTCTCTTCTAGGAGAGGGTCCTGCTTCGGTTATCCTTGCCTGTAAGATCTAGTCTCTTAGCAACTTTGAAGCATATAGGACAGTATGCTCACCACACACATACACAAAAAATAATGATGTGACGTGATGGAGGTGTGAGCTAATGTTACTGTGGTAATTACATTTCAACATATAAATGTATCAAATAATTTTAAACTTACACAATTTTATATGTCAATTATACCTAAACAAAAAATAGACACAAAAAGAAAGGATCCTTGCCTTGAAGCTGATGATCTCTGCTGATTTAGAACAATGTCATCACCACAACTCTGTCATCATATTCATTATCTGGAAAACCCTACATGAGGGCCGTTCTTTGAACATATTAGTTTAATCTTCTGGCCTTTCCTTTGGGGGAGGACTAGGCAGTTGTCTCCCTGATCCTCTCTCCAAAATGTTCCTGACTAAGTTATGTTACTTCCCTAAATGTCTTGGCACGCTCCGAGAAATACCAGTCTTTGTGAATTAATGAGCTAAAACAGTAAATGAATGGATCATCTTTACTAATATGTTTCAAAGATTTACAGCTTATATCTACTCTTGATTCCCCAAAAAGCCTTTTGCTAAGAAATCAATATAATTTATATCCTCAGTTCCTCCACCAGAATGTAATATTAATTTCTACTATGTAAATGAAGATTAGTTATAGTAAAAACACACAAAGCATGCCAAATATGGGATTTTGTTAATTCTGACTTGCACATCTAAGTGAGAAAGAGAATATATAATTATAAAAGTTGTAAAATTCAATTAAAATTTTTGTAAAGTCAGAATACTCTTTCTGAAATCACTTAATATGATGTGGTTGATAACAGTTTAAAAAATAACATTTAAATTACAATGTGTCATGTTATGATGATAAAATGCTGTAGATGAAGATGCACCAAACTCTGCTTGGAGGGTATCAGGGAGATGCATGTCATCTGACCCAGATATATGGTATATAATAAAAGTTACTAACGAGTGCTCTTACCTACTTGAACTCCTCTTAATACTCTTCAATAGCAACCACTGCACCATCATTGGTCCCTAGACCAACTAGTCCTCTGTGTTTGGTAAGCCACTGAAAGAATGTCAGATTTGAGTGACAAAGATCACCCTGGAAGTGAGGCAATTTGGTGTAGTGAGTAAAAATGGAAGTCACAGTATGTGTTAAGTAACTAATATAATGATCTAAGCAGTGGATGTTGAAGGCTAAACCATATCAGTAAATACAGAAACTACGTGGGAGATATTAGAAGGCATATTTGATATGATGTAGTAGTGAACTATATGTAGGTGTGAAGAATGAGGAAGAAATAATGTGAGCTGTCTCCTAGGTTTCTGAATTGGCCAACTTCATGGCTGTAATACGATGTATGTCATGATTATTGTTATAAAGGATATGAACATTTGAAAGCTTTTTTAATTCATCAAAGTACAATCTTAATGACTTAATTTCCTTAAGAGTCAAATTTATGGTTAAATATGATGGTGGATTACTAGTGTATGGGTTCTTCTGCTTATGTTAACTGCAAAATTTAGCCTCTCATTTAGACCAATTGATTGCCTTATTTAGACTGCTTGATATAGGGGGTGATATGCAGTATTTGATTAAAAATGTTATTCCTCTCCTTTAAATTGTCTTTATACCTTTGTTGAAAATTACCTGTTCAAAGCTGTGGTTCTACTTTTTGACTCCTTCTTCTGTTCCATTGACCTATTTGCTTATTTTGATGCCAAGACCACATTGCATTAATTCCTTTAGCTTTGAAATCAGGTAGTATTAATCTTTAAATTTTGTTCTCTTTCTCAAAGCCACTTAAGTTATTCTAGGTCATTGACCATTTCCATTTTAACTTTAGAATTAGTTCACAAATTTCCACAAAAATGTCTGCTGGAAATTTGATTGGAAGTTTTTTGGACCTATATGTCAATTTGTAAAAAACTGATGCCTTAACAATATTGAATGTTCTGACCCATGAACATAGTATGTCTCTCCATTTATTTAGGTTTTCTTTAATTTCTCTCAGGGATGTCTTGTAGATTTTAGCATACAGATCTTTCATATCTTTTGTCAGAATAATCCACAAGTATTTCATATTTTTGAAACTACTGTAATGGTATACTACTTTGTGTTGTAATGAACTTTTTATTTTAGAATAAATTTTAGATTTTCAGAATAATTGTGGAGGTAGTATAGTGTTACCATACACCTCACAAACAGCTTCTCCATTATTCATATCTTACATTGGTATATTATGTTTGCCAAAGTAAGTGGGCTGATATTGACATATTATTATTAACTAAAGTTCATACTTTATACAATATTCTGTAGTTTTCACTAAATGTACTTCTTCTATTGTAGGACCCCATCCAGGATACCACATTACATTTAATCATCTTGACTACCTGCTCTACTCTCCCTTTTGACTGGGACCATTTCTTAGACTTTCCTTGTTTTTGATTCCTGTGACAGTTCTGAATACTACTGGTCAAAGTTTTTGTAAAATGTCCCCAATTTTGTAAAATTAGGGCTTGTCTGATGTTTTTCTCAGGATTAATCTATGCTTATAGGTTTTTGAGGGGAAGATCACAGAGGTAAAGTACCATTCCCATCACATATCACAGGTTCGTAATATCAACATCACTTAATTCTCTTGATGTTTACCTTAAGCACCGGACTGAAACAGTGCTCATCAAATTTCTCCACTGCAAAGTTACTATTTTTTTCCCCTTTTCAACCTGTACTCTTTGAAAGTCTCCAGCCACAGTTCACACTTAAGGCATGGGGACTTATGCCTCACCTCCCTAATGGTAGAGTATCCACATACATTATTTGAAATGCTTCCACACAGGAGATTTATCTTTTCCCTCTTATTTATCACTTTCTTTATTCAATCATTTATTTATATTCCTATGGATTCATGGATATTTATGTTATGTTTGGGTTATAATCCAATACTCTTTTCTTTATTTAGTGGCTCATATTGTTCCATCTTTGGTCATCGGGAATCTTGCAGTTGGTTACTGTTCCCTTTGACATAAATACATTATTGTGGGATCTTCTTTTTGGGGGCTCTATCTTATTTTCTGGCTATAAGGGGTTCTAGACTCATAAACTCTCTGTCTCAATACTAGACTTAGTCATTTCTTAAAGAACATCAGTTTCTTTTATTGGTGAGTGGAATAAAATCAAGATCTGGGCACTGGGGAGGTTCATTGTTACGGAGATGTCATTGCTACTAGTCTCACTTAGCTGACAGAGCAAGGAAATATATGTGTATATACTAACCTATTTACGTACACATGTCTATAAATATTTCTACATGTAACCATGTATATCTATATTAAGCGAAACATGAGTTCGTACTGATGCCTTCCACTCTAATCTATTTTCACATGGCTCATTGTAGCCCTCTCTCTTGCTTATTTCTAACCTCCAACTTCAACACGAGAAGCCTGGCTCCCACCACCTGCCATCCATTTACTTAATTGTTCAATTCTAATAATATTATAATATGATTTCAGAACTGTTAACCTGTACCCACATGGGAAACAACTTTATCGACAATTACGGTGGTTAGGCACAATTCTCTTTGTCTTTAATTTTAGAGACTCCACTTCTTTCTAAATTTTCTTAGATCAGTACTTTTTCCTTCACCCCTTTCAGTGAGATTGTTTCATACATTTATAATAAAGTTAGCTATTTTTGTCATAGTCTACATTCCATCCTGGGATTCCTCAGCCTCCTATTTTTTTAAATTTGCATAAGTTGTTTCATTCTTTGTGCTTTAAAACCTACAGATTTTGACAAATGCATAGTGTCATGTATCCACCATTACAGTATTACACAGAAAGATTCACTGATCTTGAAAGTCCTCTGTTATTCACCTTTTCAAGTCACTCTCCCCCAATCCCTAGAAACCTCTCATCTTTTTACTGTCTCTACAGTTTTTTTCCTGCCAGAATGTAATATATATATAAAGAGAGAGATCATACACTTGATAATCTTTTTAGAAAGTCATCTTTCATATGCATTTAAGATTCATCCATTACTTTGTATGGCTTTATAGCTCACTCTTTTTGGTAGCAAAATAGTATTCCATTATATGAAAGTAGCACTGCAGGTTTAACCATTCACTTATTGGAGGATATCCTATTGGCTTCCAATTTGGGCCATTTATGAATAAGCTTCTATAAGCATTCTTGTAAGAACATCAGTCCTGTTGGATTAGGGCACCACCCTTTTGACCCCATTTCACTTTAATTACTTCTTTAAAGACCTTGTCTCCAAATTTCCAAATACAGACTCATTCTAAGGTCTTGGGGATTTGGCTTCGACATATGAATTTTAAGGGGACACAATTCAGTCCATAAGAAGTACAGCATTTTCTGAGTTGTCATTAAAATTCTTGAAGATATTTCAGAATGCAAAGAGATCTTCCTAATCTATTTCTTTTATTTTCTTTGATTTTCTTCCAAGGCTGTTAAAAAACCCTGGAGCAGGGAACAGCATTTGCTGTTCTAGATAGTTCTCTTATTGTTAGGTATTTTATTCAGTGATTTCTGTTTGTTTCTCAGATTGTGAGTTATGAATCCCAACCCAAGGACAAACTTGGGAGAGCAGTTCTGTCTGTGATTGATATTGTCTATCCCGATCATCCTGTCCATCTATTGCACACTCCAGACAACAAAGGCATTTGAATTTATTATTTTGCTCCCCTCATCTTTCTGTATCTTAACCAACATGCTTTACTCTAAGGTTGTAGCCATTTAGCTTCTCCGGTGGTCAAAAAACTTGCCTGAGCTTAAAGATAAAACGAACAACAAAACAAAAACTTATTCCTATTTCTAAACAAAGTATCTGGCAGTGTAATTGAGTTGTTATTAACAGACAATGAAAATCCACTTTCACATGCTGTTGTTGAGCAGTGGAGTAGAATATTTGCTAAATTGAGTACATTTTGGTATCACACATAAAAAAGGATTTGGGTTAAGTTTATTTCTTGGAAACAAGCATGGAATACCTTCATTTTTACTGTAATCCCAAATAATAAAGGACCCTGAAGAGAATTATAATACATTGCTAGTCAATTATGAGGTCTAAAACTTTTCCATGATAACATCACTCAATACCAATATTTTACCCAATACTAAGAGATATATTTATTTGTGGAACTTTTAAAATGCTTTTATTGTCAGGAGAACAGTATTATTTTTGTCTGTTTCCTAAGTTTCATAACTGGCATCATTTTCCTGGTGAGAGGAAGAGGGCTTAGACTGTAGAGTTGCTTCTTCTGTCTTGGGTCCTGAGTAGGAAAGAGAATTGCCCCATTGTCTGTGATAATTGTTTAGTTAGGTTTTCCAGGGCAGGCTGACAATCATTCACACCAACTGTTAGAGTTGGTCCTGATTTGGGGCTAAGAAAATATATTCACTCTGGCTTCTTAAGACATAGCCTGAATATTTGAGACTTAAAAGGAAATCTAGGGATGGACAAGAATCTTAAAGTTACTTCCACATGAAGAGCAAGGAAAAAGTCCAGGTCAAAAAAAAGCAGTACCTTGTGGGTATAAAATGTGCTAACATTATGAAGTCCACTGTTAACAAAACATATACCTGCAAAGAGAAGTGCAAATTGTGACTTCAGAGAGAAGTCACAAATCAAAACACAGTCAGTCTTTAAAGGTTCAAGCAAGCAGATTGGTAATACAAATCAGGTAAGTATGTCAACCAGTGTTATGGCTCCTGTCACTTGACTGTAGTTTGGCAGTAGGATTTAAGTATCTAGGAGAATGACTAGGCCAAATCAGGCAAGTCCTAATATTTAGAGAAATTTTGTTTTAGTGCAAAATTCCTAGAGTAGGCCTTATCCATCAATAAAAAAGTGAGAAAAAGTATATTTCCATAATTTAGAAATATAATCAGACCCATATTAGCAGTAGGAATAATAACTTGACATTAAATCATAGAATATTTGATTACTTATTTTACTAGCCTAAGACTGAGGGTGAAACCTGATGGAGTATGAATGGAGAATTAAGGAGGGTTGTCTTTGGCAGATATGAAGCTGAAAGAAGAAAAGATAAGAAAAATCTAAGTATTTTCTGAATTTAACATTGCATATGCCACTTTGGGGAGTTATCCAAGTTGCAGCATAATATTTTCTTGTAGAGTACCCTTCAAATGGTGTCTCTTGAGCAAAGCAAATATTACAGTGATAAGAGTTCAGTTCAACTAGAAGCCCTTTGATATGATAACATCTACCTTTCATCAGAGAAGTAAAAGATGTTTCTAAGGGGCATGCTGCTCACACTGTTGGCAGAGAGGTTTTTTCAATGGAGCCAGCGGGACATAGAAAAGAACAGCTAAAGCTTGCTGCAGAACACTTCATTCATAGACCTTCTGCTCTCAGCATGAAGTTTATACCCAGTGCTCAGAGACATGGGGGCAAATTCTTCAAAGAGAAATGAGGCCTTGAGTGAACACACTGTTCAAAAGACTTCAATGAGTGGCTCAGAGATGCTCTTAACAGTTCACATTATGGGACTTGAGATTATGAAGATTACAAAAATTCTAGTGAAGTTAAACTGTGGTATTCAGAAGTTGGGAGCAAGGCATACCAGAGGGAGTCTTTAAATGTACAACAGATCCTCGCCAGCTTCTTGAGCCTAAGGTGAAATTCAAGTTTGATTATGGCAAACCAACATTGCCACAAACAGCTTTCTTCATTGCTTGTTCCATTGGACTGCAACCTGCAGAACCTGGGCATTTCGATCCCTTCCCAGAGTTGCTTAGGCTTTTTCTGACTGCTGTCCTCTTTGATTCTAGATACTTGACAATTCTTTGTCAACAGGGTACCCAGAAGGACTATTAAAAAGGAAAATTAGACTGTGTAATTCTACAGTGAGAAACAGTTTAGTGCTTCTCACTGAGTTAAGAATAAATGCCTACCTCATACCATGGCCCAGGTAACAGGGCGAGAGCCCTTAACTAAAGGGAGAGCAGGGCCCCTACACCAGCCTCAAAGTTTATTTCATGATTGATCTTTACTACTCGTGGTAATTGCTTTTCCTTGGATATATGAAAAGTTCTGACCAGTACGATATACAGCCAAGTGTTCTAAATGGACTTTGTTTACACACAGACACACATACACACACGTGAACACACACACACCCCCCATCATCTTGAAAAAGAGAAAGTCCTTCACCTTTCTGCCCTTAAAACTGGCTGAAGTGAAGCAGCCATCTTCTAACCATGAGGAGAAAGGCCAACTTGACAAAAATGATAGAACACAAAGATGGAAGAAGATGGATTATTGACATTGCTTTGCTGCTGAGCCAGTATTGGAAATCTTTCTCTGGATACATATGAAGAAAAATATACCTGTCAACTGTAGGGGAGGAAGACATTTCCTCTATCCTCTCTGGGGTCGTCTGGCCGGAGAACGAATTAAATTCACGTGAGACAGAATAGCAGGAGAAAATTAAACAAAGCTTTATACCACGTATACATGGGAGAAGCTCAGGCAAGCTGAGCAACTCACCAAAATGGCTGAAGCCACCACCTTAAATAGCATATCCAACTAAAGACAAAGGAGGATGCTGGGGGTTGGGGGAGTCAGTTACAGGAGGTTACCAGACAAGCACAATAAACAGGAACAAGATTATTATGCAGATTTAAGTCCTTGCATTCTGTATTGATAGGAGTTTCGAGAGATAAGGTCATCCCCCTTCTTCCTGGTACAGAGAGGGAGACAACTTTACAGATGGAGATTTCCTTTACAATGTAAATATCTCTTAACAAAGGGCAAGCAAGTTCTACTCCTCAGAGCCTCCTTCCCATCTGCAGTTTATTAAAGTAACCAGCCCCAAATAATCCTCATGCCAAAGATATATTTTGGGGTGGCCAATTCCAGGTCCCCACACAATCATCCTCTTCATTGTGTTTTCCATAACTTCCAGGTTAACTCCTTCCAAACTGACACTTATCTTCTGGCATTATTGTGCCAATGGAAGGAGTTATTTTTTCACTCACTTCTTTCCACAGGGCAGCAAGCTGGGCCATGAATTATTACTTAAAATCTGTGGAATAGATGTAAATGAGTAATAGAGACTTAATTACAAAGGGTATACCACTACATGACGTTATATGATATTTATCAGGCATCACCTGTTGTGAATTAGGAACTTTTCCCAGTTTTCCAGAGATCATTCCAAAAAGAATGTCAGGAACTTCTGCTCTTCTTGTGGTTTCTTCACTACTAGGCCAGAAGAAGATTGTTGGTCTTTGTATGCAATTATTACTTACTGATAAAAGAGCTATTGTGAAGGTGGTTTACAAGCACAGTGACAAATTTTAACATATCAAATATTTATTAACTTTAATATTTATATTAACACATGACAAGAAGCATCAACCATTTTTCTCACAATTCATGATTAAATGCATCATGTCAGTGCCATGTTTAGACAAATTGTGGCAAATGCCCCTGAGGCTTCAATTAAGTAATATTGGAAGATACTGCAATCCAGTGAACGTAATTTTACACAAATTGATAATGATCCATTATTATTAATTGAGAACTTTCACAACTGCTTTGACAATCATGTTCTCATGCTTTCAACTATCTTCTGTTTAGCAATTCACTACATTCTCATCTATAAGTTTGGAAAGCAACCTTATGTGCTTCCTCCTTTAGTTGCCTATCACTGCAGTTTCTAGAAATTGTTTTGCCATCTCTATCAATAGACTTACTAAATAATCATGCACGCATTTTCTTTTCTTCACATTTATTGAGGAAAATGCATTATACAAGGACTTGATTATTACATGTGTGAACATTTCCCCAAATACAATATTAAAATGGAGGGATGGTACAATGCTTATGGGAATTCTTAAGACCTCCTTGAATCTATTTTATCATTTTTTTTTCTTTCTTACATGACTCACACTTAGTACATCCTCGATGAAGGAGGATATTTTGTAGTGGTAAGAATAAAGGAAAATGATGGATAGACAATAAGATAAGTTAACTCTGTATGCGGACATAGATGTGTCACCTGAAAACAACTTCTTTAGGATTAAATTCAAATTCTGCCTTTTGTTTCAGAATTATTCCTGATACTTTGAGAAATATTCATAACTTTCTCCCTTGACTTACTATGTCATTACATTTGTGTCATTTTATCCTGGCTTCCTGTTTCATATGTACCTCATTCGGTCTTCCAAATACCATATTAGCATTGAAATAAATAAAGTCCTGCTTTCTTTGCTATCTTTATTGTCTCATTAACCATTAGCTATTAATAAATATGCAATAAAGAATAGTTGCATTTTGGGAATTAATAATGACTTCGTTATTCTTTTTCTTCCTAAACTTCTTACTATTTCGCAATTCCAATGTTGTAAAGCATTTAGAGAGAGTTGCTTTTCCTATTAGCTATTAGGACAAATGGAGACAAATTCCTTTGTCATGTCCTTTCTGGAATTTGAGTCTAAATTCATTTCTAAAATGTTTCTGTTAATTTCACAGTGTCACAGGAATGTTCTATTTGGATGAGACTTAGGATCCTCTAGTGTAAAAAAAATGAAGATAACCTAAAAAATTGAAATGCTTGAAAAAATCTATAGATATAAGAAAGATAGTGCAACAAAATATCTTATTTACTGGGTGAAAAACTTGAATTAATGAATATCTCAGGAAATAGAACTGATTTAATGAGTTACTTAAAATCCATATAAAACAGTCATTTAATATAATGCTTCAGAAAAACACTCAATAGCCTGAAAAATTGTATTCCATTAATTACTAAGTAAGTTAAAAAATCAGTGACACAAAGAGAACGCAATTTATAGTCTTTTTTTCTGGAAATATATATGTAAATATGCATAAGACTAGAAAAGGAGATGAGAATTATACGCAGTAAAATGTCAATATTGGTTACCTGTCTGGGGGCTATTTGATTGTTTTCTTATTTATTTTCCTTTTTTACTATTTGCATTTTTAAAAATTTTTGCAATAAACATTAATTGCTTTTATAATAACAAAATAAAAAAGAGTAACCTGTATTATCAAATATCTGAGAGGTCAAAATGAAACAATCCAGGATAATTTCACTGAGATGCAGTTCTCAAGTCTACATCGACATGTTGACCATTCACTTTAATTCCTAAAATAGCAGATTTATATTGTAATTTAACTGATACCCTCTGTCTTTGTCTTCAGGCCTATGTTTTTGTAATATCATATTATGTAACACAATTTTGAACTGTGTTCTTTAGGGAAAATATATTGAAGAAAGATAATTTTTCAACACTGAGAAGCATTTGGGAAGTCCAAAGTTTTTCTCCTTTCACAGTGAATGGAAAATTTTCTTCAACGTACCAATGTTGAATTAGAATTCACCTCAGGCTGCTTGAGTCTAAGGCTGCAATTTGATGCAGTTGTATGGGACTCTCCTTATTGATTTATCTTGCTTGAAGCTACTAAGAACCACAGGCTGCCAAATGTTTTGAGAGAAATCATATTGGAGAGATGAAATCTAGTTCAGAAGGTAAAAAGCAGTTTTGACTGGTGATTTTTGTTTTCTTTGCATAAAGCAAACATTGTGAAATCTGCTAACGGATGTCATCTATTGATGGAAGTGATAAGACATAGTCATTTGTGCATTTTTGGAGTTTTTGGTAGCGATTTTTTTAACTTCAGTTTTCATCCGCTTCCTTTCAGAATATAAGCTATCAGGATTGATGTTTCCAAGATTGATAATTGGTGGCAGTACAGAATAGGTCCAACAATGAGTAGGCTGGTTTCTAATAGGAAAAAAAAAACGTTGACTTAGATACTTTATTAGCTAAGTATGTCATTTTGGTTACCACACATGCTTTTGCATATCTTATTTTATTAAGTATTATTAATTTGCCCCTTATCTATCTTGTGGTTGTGTGAGTTTTCCTGTAATGTGAAGACCATGTGCTCTTTATTTCCAAAATAAATATATAAGAATTTTAGATAAAGTACATGCCAGCCATAATCTGTGTGATATCACAGTGGGTTTTATTACAGTATTTCATATAAATAATAGGAATTTTATTTACTGCACATTGACGATAGCAATTCTTACTATAATTCTTTGGCTAGGTTTTCATACTCACTTCTATGTGACTACTAAAGCCATGCAATATTGATAACTACCACAGTGTTCTGATCCAGTAAATAAAATTTACATCTACAGTTATTTTTAGTTTAAAAATGACACATATATTACTATCTATATTATATATTACTGTGATTCTTCCAATTATGTGAACAATTAAATGTACTTTTTATATCACCAGTTGTTTTAAAGTGACTCCTTGTGAAGTATCCTGCAATGGTCATATTTTAAGTAAAAAGAAAACAATTCAACAATTTCATAGCAGAGACCGAGAAAAAATATCCAGATATTTTTCCAGTCTGTCAATTTCTTCTGCATCTTTGACCCTCATCAAATTACAAAATATTCCATGTACACAGAGTCAGTAACTAAATTATACACTACTCTAAAATCTAGAGTGGAGAGCGAATGAGTCCTTGAGAAAAACACTCAATACAAAGTGTTTATAACATTTTATTGTTTACTCTTCACCTCTGATATAATGGAAAGAGGAGTCAAAGATGATAAAAGCCTACTTTGCTCCTCATAAAATGTGATATATGGATGCATTTATCACTAATATTTTAAGGCTGGATGAGATACTATCTTGCTCAAAGGTTTAGTGACTGCGGAAATGTCAACATAGCTGCAATGCTGCAAGACAGATTTGCTATTAATTCTGATGTATTATATTGTGGGCATGTACTGAGGGGTAAGTCAGACAGGCTAATTAAAACTTTATTCTGTGTAAAAGTAAAAAAAAATGAGACTCACTCTTCAGTCTTTTATGTTATTTTCTGACAGTGTGTAGATAACTTCAGACACTAGCTTGAACTGCCAAAAGAATATATATATATTTTTCAATGCAACTGAAAAGGAAGATAAAAATTTGCTTCGAATATGACATTTATATGCCAGCCCTTGATTTAGATATGCAGAGGTAGCCAGACATGTTAGCTGAAAGTAGCAATCCAGCATATTTCTAAACATGATGTCCCATTTATGTTCAAAATGATGTGGATTGAATCAATTAGAAGAAACAAGTGAGTTCCAAGACATAGCTTTAGAAAGCTGCAGAGTTGCTTAGTAACCTGATGTTATACTTCATTTCCCAACAGAGCTATAAGGCTGTCAGAGTTGGTAATGGAGCACTCAGAAATAAATCAAGTCTCATGTGCTCCATCAAGAATACACTCATACTAAATATGTTAGACCTCCACTGTCAGAAGTCGTACATACACGCTCAGTAAAAAGTGTAGCAGGACAGTGATCAAAGAATATGACTTCGTTTGCTTTAACATAAAAATCTTGTTTATTTTCTTTACATAGATTGTGTTGGCATAAATTGACGTACTGCCTTATCTACCATTTTTCCAGAGTAAGGTTCATTCCAGTGTTCCATCCTTTAGCATTACTTGCCGTTTACTTGGCTTCTCTCTGGCAGAACTTCCTGCAGTCTACATCTCATTTGCTTTGCATTTTAGGGTTTCTCACATGAAGTCACAAGCAGTGTTGCTTGTCCTTGACACTGTCCAAGCAGCCATCCATCTACTCATATAAATTGTATTCTTATACAGATCCATTCACATAAACTAAACTGTAAATATAACCAAAAAAATTTTACTCATACTTATAAAACATTTGGGCCTAGAACCTATAACAGCCTGTATATTTTTAACTTTCTAAAGTCTTAATTCTTTCTTTTAATTTGCCAGGATGGGAAAAAAAGTATTGAGAAAATGCCAGAGCACCATTCCTGAATTGCAAGATTTAGGATTTGAGATTCATAAGCAATGGAAGGAAAGGAAGGTAGAGATGCATTAAGTGACTACCACCATCAGTAAGAACTCAAACGACAGGTCTTGTTTTCAAGTTAACGATCGAAAGAGAAGAAAATCCCCTATTATCTCCTACTCAGAGATATTTGACACATAATCATTAAGTTATTAATTCTTGTATCATCTTTGTGAGATATATTGAGAACAATCATTATTCTCGTTTTTATAAGTAGAAGATTTTATAAATTTCTGGTTAATAGGCTCATATGTGGCTGAATCTTAGGGAAATGATAAAGAATTACATGTAATATTTTATGGTAATATTTTATAAATAGTTACTATAATCAGTTATCTGGTAATAACCATGAATACCTTTACAAAGAAAAATTAAAAATCTTTCTTTATATTCAAGATCCCTGACTGTGTTTGGGCCCATTTCCAGCAGTTCCCACTCTTAGATTTTAGGGACTAAAAATGTAACAGTAACATACCTTTCATTAAGACACATAGAATGAGCATATAAGACGTTCCTCCTAAAAGAAATCCTTTAAAAAAGAGAAAAAAGAGTGAGAGATCAAGAAAGAATCCCAAATCATCAGTTTTCTCCAGGATTGTTGCTATATGATGCTTTTGTGGTGAGAAAACAGCCGTTTTTGGAGTTGCTGCTAGGCATTTTACAGTATGGCAAGCCTGCTCACACCCAGACTCTGGACTTTGAGATAAGGACCTGCGGTTAGGATTCTGGTCACAAGTTCCCGCCTTGCTTTTCCTGGGGCACCTTATAAATTGACCCTCAGAGTTGAGCTCACATAAAATTAGTAAGATCCGCCCCAACCACCTTAAAAGTAAGAGGTGCTTGCTTCCCTGCTCTCTCTCGTTCCCTGGTGACCTAGGATGGAGGACGGCCCTTCCCCGCTCATTGCGCCTGCGCACCCTCTCCGCTCCCCATGTGTAAGTAGTCGATCTGGCGACTTTATTTCCTTTGTGTAAGTGTACTGAAACTGTACCTTCAATCAAAGTGGCCCCAGGTTTTTAGCTCCTTAACGTGGGAGCTCGCTTAGATCCCCAAGGAGCTACCTGTTCAGCCTCCTCCACGGTGTGGGGGACTTGTGCCTCCTCATTCTTTGAAAAAAAAGAATCCTTAAAATTGAAGAGATATGAAGTAATGCTTGGCACTGATTTTATTGTTATCCTTTGAATATAAAAAAATGTAAAGAAGGCTATTAAAGTATTAGTTACCACACAAAAATGATCAAGGTCATAGTGGCCCAACAGGCCCAACAGAAATTATTGATTCTGATGTCATTAGAGTCCCACTGTGATTTAGAAGCACGTTGTAGTGTTATACGGACTATCAATAAAGTCTGCAACTAGCTAGTAATTCATATTTGATGATTCTCCCAAGTATTCAATTTGACCCACGCTGGCCTCGGAGAGTATATTCATGCAGTCTACAAGACCAGAATGAGTAGAAACCTCTCCACTTGTTGCTGTTACAAAGAAGCACAAACAGAAAACACCCTTTGCCCATTTGTATATACGGAACAAATGCCCTATCATGAAATGGGTACACATGATTTTCTGAGTCAGGCGTTAAAGGATTCAACTACTTGGTTATAGTTAGACTTAAAAAAATAAGTATGGAATTTTCTAGAATTAATTGTGAAATTTGAAGAGTCAGTTCAATGGTCAGTTGTTAGTCACTTGCTGGAGGAAAAGAAACTATGATATCTGTTGTCCTCTCTGGTTTACAGGTTGACTTTGCTCAGCCCAGTCAAACAAGAGGCAGATATGGACTCTTTCATATTTATTTCCTCAAGAAATCTAATCATGCTAGCCTTCTACAATTATTTTCTGCTAGAGATTAGGGCTTTTAATTTGCCATTTCATAGTGCATAAATTTCCATGTCTTTGGCAGATAATTCTTTTCATTCAAATTTCTTCTTTGGGAATTTTCTCTCTCTTTTCTCCTCTGCTTCTTCCACCATGAGATGAAATGTGTATAATGGATTCCAGTAGAGCTGGAATTTCTTCTGGACTGGTTTGGCATGTAGACATTATGAGGAGTTTTCATAAAAGTAATGTCTCTTGCATTTAAACTGTAACCATCACATGGCTTATTTTCGGCCCCATATAAAGTATACAAAGTTGACATTTTTTATCCCATTTTACAAAGGCAGAGTCCATAGCTCAATGAGTTTAGCTAATAGGTCTGAGACATCGGAGCTAGTAATTATGGAGGCAGAATTGTTACTCTTATCTGTCTGACAGCAAATGTGCATGCTCTTTCCTTGGTATCACGCTGCCTCTCTGGGGGAAAAAAATGGAAAGAAAAAGGCACTGCTAGTAAATGTATAAGGAGGCAGAGGGGACCTTCAATGCATGTCATTTCCATTGAAAGAATAAAGCTCAGATATTTCCATCATTTGTCCATGTTACATTACATCTGATATTCATGCTCAAATCCCAACTGTGCTACCTAAATGATATGGACTTAGTTTTAAGAAGCTACTATTTTCCTATCTGTAAACGACAATGGCTTCTAAATCATAGATCTGTGGTGAGAAATTGAAGAAATAACATACATAAATAATCAGCACAATGCCTGGTAAAATAGTAAATGCTCGTATAACTTTTAACATGAATGTGGTAGTGTTTACCTCCGGAGTCAACCACAACTGATGTTTTGAAAAACTCACTGTGGTACAGACAAGATCCTTGTCAGCTTGCAATAGTTACCTCTGTTTTGCCCCATTTATTTTCCTATCTGCCAGGAGAATCTGTGAAGACATTTGAGGTTCAAGGAGATTTAGTGACCTCTATACGGCCATATAAGTAGCTGATAAGACTTTTCTAGAACCCTGATCTCTTGAGTCACATGTCAGATCACACAGAAAATATCTTACAATCCCTACATTAATTCACTAATTATCCTAAATTATGTATGTGTCTTGAGGAAAGCCTTGGATGGAATCACTAAATTAAAAAAGCAAGGTTATTTATAAATTCAGAAAGTTTAATATATATACATAGAGAAAGAGTTAAAGTAGAAAGAAGAAAGACACAATACAGAGATCACAACTTTATGTACCCCTTCTTAAATCTTTCTTTAAGCAAATGCAAAAGTCTATGAAAAAGCACAATAAGTGAGAAAGAAAAATCAAAAATATTACATCCCATAAAAGCAAATATCTGTGTGTATATAAGATTATAAAATAGAGAAGTGTTAATTCAATAAAGCGAAGTGACAGATAAGCTTAACTATTTTAGCATAAATTTCTTATATGTGGGCACATAAAAGAACAATGTACCTGAGTAATTATATGACAACATATTAGAAAAAATAGCTGCTCAACTGACAAAGAATTAGTTGAATTATTAATGTGAGGACAGACTGGAAGTTGAGGTGAGAAAAAGAACAGCAATTCTATACCCCCCCCCCCCCCGTATATCGGCAAATGTTGCTTTATAGATACATTATGCTAATATTATTTTGAGTTTGGGATTGTCTGAAGGAGCTCATTGGAAAAGTAAGTTGAGTTCAGGCTTGGGATATGTTTTATTCATGGCCGTATATACACATAAAAAGCAAAACATGATAGATATTTTTCTGTTAAAGTTCAATTTTTTTATTATAAGATCATTAACTACACTAAGCAAATGAGAGTCATGCTTGAAATAATTAGCAATGATTTTATTCTTAATGTGTAGTCTCCATGGTGTCATTCATCTCAAAAGTCATCAAGTATGGATATTAGATAGCAAAATGCAGTTTCTGTTAAGTCTGGCATTAATAGAACTAATTATATAATTCATATTTGAATAAAATAATATGAATTTATATTTATTTTTAAAGTATACAATATCCATTAATGCCAAAGTGAGGGCATTACTGATTTCAAGCTTGTCTAAACACAAGTATATGTTTACGTTTACTCTTTTTTATTATAATTTGGTAAATTAAAAGTTCATCCTGTCTTGATCTTCCAGAAATAAATTCATTTTTTCTTTATTCCTCCCCTAAATCCTCATATTTAGAATCTAGAGAATGTTAATTCTGATCAATGTAATATTTCCATGTGTGTATGTGAGAGAGAGAGAAAATGTTGGTTTGCTCCTTACTTGTTATCTGTTCTCTCTCTCTCTGTATTTGCTTGGGTTTCTGTGTAAGGATCACATAGATCTTCTTATTTTAAAATAGGATTTTAACAACTATGAAAATCACTATTTTTGTTCCTTATTCATTAAGGATAAATATAAATATAAATGCATAACATAAATAAATATAAATTGTGCTATACAAAGCACCAAACACAATGGGGGAAAAATGCAGATGCTGCCATTAGGATATTTACACTTTTATTAACTTTGAAGCCACCAATTGAAAAGGAAAATAAAATATTTTAAGGCCAGAGTTACAGAGTACCACCAAGTAGATCTTGGCCTATGCAACATTATTTAATTCAGTTGCATATTTGTGCTTTTAAAACCCAGTACTATATACTTTTTGCAAAACAGAACCATGAAATTATTGGTTTTGTCCATTCAAATCATTCGTCATTGGTATGACTAACAGATTATAAATAAAACCTGAAATGTAAATTCAGTTATAGATAATATCACGTCTCTATAATGCTAATGAACCACAGGTTATAAAAATATCTGGTTACTATACTGTTTAATTAGTCTACACCATGCCATATAGGCTGACTTTATGATTTTTTATAACTAAATTTTCTAGATGATTTTTATTTGATCCATTAGAAGTTTTGGTATATCTATAGCAATTTACCTTCTTGGTTTTTAAAATAAGTCTCCAAAGTTGTAGAATATTTATTATTTCTTCTTATATTAGTTAAAGATTTATAGTTTAACCTGTGCATGTTTACATTTGTATGATTATAAGAGGTTTTTTTTTTTTGTATTAGGTTCCTTAGTAATAGAAAACTATTTTCTAATGTTTGTATTATATAGCTAGCGTAAGATAAAAGGAAGAATTTATACTCAGGACCTCTGGCACCTATTTTCAGTTGGGCACTGCTACAGTCTATTTACTGTAGCTCCTTATAGCTTACAACTTGCATTTGTTTATATGATGTCCATTTTTACATACTGTCTTTGTTTATATACTGTGATTTATATAGGCGACAAAACTTAAAATACTATTAAGACAAGGTATCTATAAAATAGTATTTCCTAAAGGAACTGGGAGAATTGTAAAGTTGTTCGTTGTTCTTTTCCACAATATGTATTGTGTGTGTGTAAATCATGTAGTACATATGTGGTTCTAATATGAATTTTTCTAAAAGTTGATATATTAATGAATTGTTGGTCCAAATCTCTTAGAAGAGTTTCAGAGGAATAATTCAGAACATGACTTTAATCAGGGACTTCTTAGTGGTCAGAGAATTAAACCACATTGTAGATGTTCACATGTGTAAGAAAACTAAATAGGGATTATTTAATAGTGGATCGCCATTATGAAGCTTACCTCTGAAATTAGCATTGACTTCCAACAGTTGCAACACAAGCAGAGATACTTGTCATGCAATGTCAAAAATGGAAAGAATTCTGTGTTTCCAACCAAGTATGTCAGGTGGATTTTCTTCCTCATGACTCTTTTTATTTCTGTCACAGCACGTCACCCAACCTGGAATCTCTCTCTCTCGCCCTGTTGCCCCTGTTTCTTCCTTGTGTGTGTAAAGACCACGTATGTTTTATTCCTCTTACTAACTAGGAGACAAATATTTACTCAACAAATAAACACAGACTGTGTGATTTTTGTGAAATATTTACCAACAAGAATATTATTATATGGCAGATGCTTTTACTGTTCCGGAATTGATAGTTTTGAATAAATTATTTACTTCCAGAATTATGTTGCCACAAAAATCTGTATGAGATCATTTCTAGCGGTTCTTTCTTAGCAAATATATTTACATGTGAAAAAAAGCAAGCACTAAGAAGAAACGTTATATAAATAAAACTATTTTATTAAAAAAGTCATAAACAGAATTACATAAAAATGATTTGTTAATTTTTTCATTAAAGTTAACTGAATAGAAAGAAAATTGTTTCTAATTATAGTCTAACTTTTCAAATTTCAAACAAAATACAAGATGAGAATAATTTTTAACAGCAATATGTTTACCCCATTTTTCTTTTAACCATTGCATAATTTTATTTATTATTTTTTAGATTGGCCATTGCTTCAGTGTTTTCTACTTTTCAGAAATGTTGATAAATTCCTACTTTAATAACCAAAAAAGTGACACTTTCAAAGTCAACCAATAGATGGCGCTAAGCACAGCATCAGCTAAAACACTGAGTCGTCTGTTAAAAGGTTGAGCTTTGTTGAAATGGATTTAGTCAATTTTTAGTGAGTGTCGTAATAACCTCAGTGTAATGCATATCTTAAATGAGCAGTCGTAGAATGTGTTCTAAAACTCATCAAGTTTTATTGGGAACCTGATAGGTTTTATTTCTGGCTGTACAGGTACAGGGAATCATAAGGAGCAGCGTAGGAAAAAAAGCTCAGTGAGGATTCAACCTTGAATCTTTCTGTTCACTGGAAGTCCAATTAGGAATAAGAACCATATGTAAGGTTTATATTGTGTCTTTCCTCCGTAAGACCTAAGGTGACATATACTGTACCTATTAAAGCAAACAATATCCTTTGAAAGGTTAACCATAACTCTGGACAAAAGGGTAAGGACCAAGAAACTTGTTGCTTAAATTAGTCCAATGGGAAAAGGCCAGTTGGTAGTAAGAAATATTATTATGGGAGAAAGAAATAAACTAATGTGGTTTAATGAAGATTCAGGAAAGAATGTGGCATTTCAAATCACCGGAAACTGGGAAGGGGTTTCTAAATGCCGCTGTTCTATTAGCCTTGCCTTGGCCTGATTCACTGTCATCCTGTAATATATATGTGAATCCAAGAGAATTTAAATGCCTTCCCAGGGAACATACTTAAAAATTGTGTGATTTTGCACAAAATTTTACCATTTTTTTGTTACATGGGAACATATACTGTGGTAGTTGAGGCACCAATTTCAGGAATCATTGGCTTAACTGGTAGACCAACTCAAAGTGAGATTTTATAATTTCAGTATTTTAAGTGCCTTATCCCTGAGCATATCTTGATATTTATTACCCAATAGAAAACACGCACATACATTTCATTCACATACATTATGTTTTCTTTCTGGGCCAGGAATTTTAAGGCAAAGGAACAAATTATGAAAAAATAATCTTCATATATCATTTCCTCAGAAAGCTTCATTCATCTCTAATGTCATCAATCATATCAGTATTCTATATTTTATTGATTCCTTTTTTTTTGAAAGGGATTTTTAGATAGAAAGTTAGTGTTGCTTTCCAAATCCTCAAAGTATGAGGATTAAGAAATTTGGCTTAATGGAAAATATAGCAAGTTTTAAGGTAGCCACAGCTTTCTCAGTTCTGGTGATGATGCTCAGCTATAAATGTAGAAATTAACGGTGGTTGAGAAGAAAATAAGAACTACTTTCTCTTTTGTCAATGCAAACTAATGAAACAAAATAACATTCTTCTAGCTTACCCTTTTTTTGCCCTGTCAAGAACAAGGTCCTTTTTCTTCTTGGTGCAGTTGCCCTGAAATATGTAAGTTTGGACCAAGAGGGAATTGGGGCACAGAAATGAAAAAGGGGAGCTATAACGTATGTCTTATGAGCATATTCTCTGCAGCTACATTACTTATAGCACAAATCCTGCTGCCAATGACCCTCTTGGCAAATTGCATGCATTCTCTGTGCTTTAGTTTTCTGTATTGTTAAAAAGAAATAATAACAGTACCTACTTCTTAGAGCTGTAGATTGTGATGCAATAATCTGTAACTCTAGATCCTATTATGTTCTTGATTTTTTTCCTCTATCAAGATCTTAATGTACAGAGAGCGTAATTTTGTACTTTATGGGACTTGGTTTTGTGCTGTGTTTGAAGGGACACTGTAAATAACACAGACCCTAGAAATTTATTAGAGGTTACAAAGTATAGAAAGGAGAAGGTTCTCTGAGTCTAGGGCAGTGCTTTGTTTAGATGTGCTGAAACTGATGTTGTTTTGTATTTTGTTCTTTTTAATTAACTGACTAACGCCTGCACGTTAATTTTTAGTTAATGTGGCCAGTATAGGCTTGAACTAGCTAAACCGGTTTCAATCATGTCCCTCTCATTTGGCTGGGCAGAAACAGCGTAGGACTAAAATACTCACACATTTGAATTAAATACATTCAGGCTGACTACCAGGTACCACAGGATAGATTATTCTTTCTATAGCTCTAATTTGTACTTGGATTAACTAATTACCCCACCTGGTTCAGTGTTTAGAAAGTGGGTTGGTTTTACTCACCTAGTTTCTCCCTAGTGTTCACTGTAATAGCACTATCACTTTAAGGTACCATTCCATTATTGTCGTGAAACAAATCCTGTAAACAAAACATTACCAAACCTCACTCATTGGTTAACTTATGTAATTCTCAGATGAGGTTGGCACTGGTTCTTAAAGTTCCTTATAATGGAATTTGTCTCTTCCTGACATCATTGAGCATCTTACCAGGGGCTAGAGAAAAAAAAAAGGCAGGTGGGGCTAATTAGAAGACACCTCAACATGAGGTACACGCTTCTGTCACTAGAAGGCTAAATTACTGATAATTATAGAGGAAATGATACTGGTCTTTTGTGAGTTAATAAGTAATCGTTATATTTACACAATCATATGCAAGAAGATTGGCAAGATAGTAAAATACATGCATACAGTCAATGATTATGAGATGTACTGGAAGCTGTGTATTAGCATTTCATTTAATCTATGAGTTCAGAAATAAATCAACAGTGTGTTTGTTTAAAAAGTTAAGGTTGTCTAGATCAATGTGTGCAACAAAGAGTTAAAAGCAAAATCACAGAGACAGCACTTAAGACAGACCACTTTATTGAGGTCAAAGGATGCTCTGAAGAGATGAAGGAGTAAGCACCATGAAGAAAATTTTGTTTTATTTCCTGAGGTTAAGGGCAAGGGTCATTGCCCTAAAGCCTGAACTTTCTTACCCTGAAAGAAATTTTTCATATGGGGTTTAAGAAAAAAAAAAGCATTCTTCCACCAAAGAGAGGAAATGAACCAAATGAGCTTGAAGAAACTCTTTTATAATAAGAACCATCTAGATTGAGTTGTGAAGATGGCAAGGAGTTAATCAGGTTGAGGAAGTATTGTGCATCCCTACAGGCAGAGAGAATCCTAAGGTAATAACAAACAGCGTAGCATATTCAGGGCATGGAAAACACGTGTATCTGGTTTGAATTGTTCCCCAAAAATAGTCTTTTGTCTAAACTTTTAATTTGAGATCCCAACTAACCAGGTAGTGTTTGTAATGGTAGAAACATCATCCTGGTGGACCACAAAGTTCACACTTAAGCAAGAGGACCAGTATCCACATCAGTTAATTTAATCACAACTCTACTTAAAGTAGTATAATAAGTAGGTAACAACGTCTTACAGAATTGTTATCCCAATCCAGATGATTACTTACATATGTTTTAGGTTTTTTTTTTTTTTTTGAGGAGAATTAGCCCTGAGCTAACATCTGCCTCCAATCCTCCTCTTTTTGCTGAGAAAGATTGGCTCTGAGCTAACATCTGTGCCCATCTTCCTCTACTTTAGATGTGGGACACCTGCCACATCATGGCTTGATGAGCAGTGTGTAGGTCAGCCCCCAGGATCCAAACCAGCGAACCCTGGGCCACCAAAGCAGAGTGCGTGGACTTAACCAGTGCGCCACCAGGCTGGCCCCTACTTAAGTATAAGTATATAAGTATAAACATACCTAAAAGATTTAAAAGATGTTTTATGTTTTGAGTTAAGCACAGTTTTGCATATGATAATTGAAACAAAACAATACATGAAAAGACGTGCATGAGAAAACATCCAGTTGAAGCTAATGTACGTGTTTTTCTTGAAAATTCATTTTACAGGAAATAGAAGGAACAACAGAAGAGGGTGATAAAGTGAAAATATCTATAGTAGAGTTATGTAAAAAAACAATAATGATTAAATGGAAAAAAAGTATGTGTGGACCAAAGAGGGTCAAGCAGCTGGTTCAAAGACAAGGAAATGGAATTCAGTTTTGAAAAGTACACAGTAATAGACCTGAAAAAAAAAAGATCTGAGGCACATCAACTGGAAATATAATCTGCAAAACAGTAATGTCAAGTGAATGCCACTGTGCCTCACCATAAACGCACCTCTTGGCAGGCATCTGCAGGTATTTCCTTTTTTAAATTTTAAATTTACAGATAGGACATTAAAGTCATTGCAAATCAGAATGTATCTTTCCTGTGGCACAAACTAAACTACACAGGAGCAGAGGCAAAGGGAAAGACAAGAACACTTAGGTGCAGAGAGAAAGCTTTCTGAGAATCCCATGTTAACACTGAGGTATGGTCCTAAATAGTTACATTTAATTTGAAACAAAGTTTGACTCATAAAAAAAGCAAAGCAAATCCTTTGATGAATTACTCCTAAATAAATGTGGCTGTATGGAAATTTGAGTATGCAAAATCTTTGAATGATTTGGTTGAGTTCTATTAGTGCTATTAGCAGGGTGGAGAACTTGCTTATAATTTATGTAGGATGATCATTCGCTGCAAGTGTATAGGGCCAGCCCCAGTTTATGCCTGATGTTCTGACCTAATCATTAACAGGTTCCTCTTTCACCACAAAACCTTCCAGTTGTCTGGTCTGATATGTGTGTGCAAGTATATATGTAAGAGTGTGTGCGTGTGTGTTTGTGTGCATGTATATGTTTAATCTTCATGTTTTTGAGGAGGAGGATTATCCCTGAGCTAACATCTGCCACCGACACTCCTCTTTTTGCTGAGCTAACATCTGTGCCCATCTTCCTCTATTTTATATGTGGGATGTCACCTCAGCATGGCTTGATGAGTGCTGCATAGGTCCGCACCCAGGATCCAAACAGCAAATCCTGGGCCGCTGAAGTGGAGCCCATGACCTTAACTGCTACTCCATTGCGCCGGCCCAAATCCTCATGTATTTTTGAGGAGAGGAGGGAGTTTTATTTTAATTTTATGGGCTCCTTTCCCCCTTTGCATGGTGATCTAATTGCATTGGTTAGAAGCGGCCGCCCAGTTCTTTAGGATATGCTCTCCCGCCAAGTCTGACTCTGTTTAGACACTGTTGATGGACAAGCATGACTGTTTGAACCAAAATGGGAACATTAAATAAACATCACAGCCCTCACTAACAACATGGTGACTTTGCTGTCAAGTGTAGAATCCTCCTTTCAAGAAAAACCTTGTGACTATTCTGTATGGCTTGTGTGGAAACTTCTGTGAATCTCATATTTTAGTAAAATATTTTTTGTTATTCTAAAAAAAAAGCTTGAATTCGGCAATAGTATTCTTCTGATGTCCTTGCTTTTTCGTCTTTCCTTTCCAACTCGTTTAAAGAGTAATTTCAAACCTAGAGGGGTGAAAGGTAATGAATGAGCAGCCAAGTGATAATCAATGACCTCTCAGCCCTGTGAATTTGTATTTCCTGTGTTTCTCTAATACTATAGTTTCTTGAAAATGTATTCAATAATCTATATTCTACCTAATTTCCTAGAGCATATGAGCAGCAAATACTACATAAAAGTTTCTTTCGTAGCTACAAACCACATTTCTCCATTTAGCTCTTTCTCTCTTACTGTCCCCTGTTCTTCAATTTTCAATAAATTTTGATCAGTGGCTCACAGACCCCTGACAGCTTGTAAATTGCTTGAAAATACCCTGTGCTATATATGAACTCCAAATGTGAATACTAAGCAATGCTGTTTCTAGAGTGCCTTTAAAACTCTAATAGTCAGCATCCAGATGTGTTAATAATCATGTAAGGTGCTTATTGATTTATAGAAACTTAAATAAATATGGAGCACTCTCTGAATTAAAAAAAGAGGCCCTGGGAATACTTGACTTTCTCATGTGGTGTTTAATAATGGTTGAATAGGTAAGCTGCATAGTAAGTTCTCTGGAGTTCTCAGGCAGGCCTATGAATATATGCTTAGCATACAGAAAGAAATCACCTTGTAAGATATTGCAGTCAAACTCCCAATCCATATGTGCTTCTATATTTTCACACATTTTAGCATAATTCTAGGTTGTTTAACTACTAGTCTCAACAAACACAAATTCTATAACAAGAAAAATTCTAAGTCTAGGTCACTGCATTTTCAAAGAAGGTTAGAGAAATCGTTTATTGGCAATATTAATAAAGGACAAACTATCATTGCTTTATCTGAGGTAGTAGCAATTTTGCCAATAATAAAGAAACTGGGCAACTTCATGTAGTGAAGACATTATTTATATGCAAATGATCTAAAGATGGAAAGCTCAAAAGGGAATAGTAATCTAACTTTTGAAAAATTTCTACATCTATTGTCTAGGAATTGCCGAGGTTTAGTTGTGTCTCAAGAATTAGACCTGTGGAAAATATCCATAACATTGCATTTATCTCCACCTATGCAGTACCCTGCAGTGATGTTCCCCTGGGCCCGCCCTTGTGTCCACTGTGAGCTTAGTCCTTTGCGCCCTATCCCTAGATGTGACCTGTGTTTATACTGCTCAGTGACAATAGGAGAAGGAAATCAGAAACCCAAAGCACCTCAGTGCAGCAAACCCAGTAACAGACAGAGGACATCTGTGCAAGGAATGGTGTGCGCAGTAAAGTTGATTCTTAATTTTAGAAGAGGAAACGAAGGCATAAGATTCTTTTGTCAGGCCTTAAAATTATTTAAAAGTGGCATTAGAGGCTATTATTGGATTCTTTTTTTATATGGCGTCAGTGTATGCCCTGCAAGGAGGAAGGGGGAAGTGTAACATCTGTTAAGAAACCCATTCATGGGGCTGGCCCCATGGCCGAGTGGTTAAGTCCGCGCTCACCGCTGCAGGCGGCTCAGTGTTTCGTTGGTTCGAATCCTGGGCGGGGACATGGCACTGCTCATCAAACCACACTGAGGTAGCGTCCCACATGCCCCACCTAGAAGGACCCACAACGAAGAATATACAGCTATGTACTGGGGGGCTTTGGGGAGAAATCGGAAAAAAAATAAAATCTTTAAGAAACTCATTCATTTGTTTAATCCTTTCACCAAGATTTTAATGACTATACACTTTACGTAAAAGACAACCTCGTTATTAGGCTATAATGTGAACGCCAGCCCTGTATTAGGATTATCCAAATCAACCTTTATGTCTTTAAAGTCACAATCTATATATGAACTACATTTTACATGTACTGAACATATCGGCTCCAAATATACTCAGAAAATCTCTTGTAAATATATTAAGCCTTGGAAATACAGATTTTTTTAAAAAAAGATGCACTTTTATGACACTGTAGTACATATAATAACACACTGAGAAAGTCTCTTTGCTTAGGTGGGAACTACATTCATAATCTCATAATTTTTATTGTGTAAACATTGACAATATAATAATTTACATATATGTGGATACTAATAAGGCAGTCTTAAGAGGAAAGATCATAAATAATAAGAACAAAAAGAGCATCAGTAATAACAATGTGATATTTATTAGGCAATTTCTCTGTACCAGATATTGGACTAAGCAATGTATAGGCCTTATTTCATTTAAACATTAGATTAGCCTTTGATATAAGTATTATTATAATTTTCATAGTATGGATAAATATTTTAAAATGAAGCTAAAAACAGCTATGTAATTTGGCCAGGGTTATAAGCCATGAAATGGCAGAACCGTGTATTCTGACTCAATGCTCATACTCTAAATGTGAGGTCAGCAAACATTTTGTGTAGAGGGCTAGGTAGTAAATATTTTAAGCATTATGGACTGTATGGTCTCTTCAAAAGATACTCAACTCTGCCATACTCAACTCTAACTCTTGGTTAGGTTTAGGTTTAGGGTTAAGATTCGGGTTAGGGTTAACTCTGAATCAACTCTGAAAATTGATATGGACAATATGTAAATTAATGGGGCTGCCTGGATGTGTTCCAATAAAAAATTATTTGTAAAATTATGCAATCAATTTGGCCTGAGGGCCATGGTTTGCTAACCTCTCTTATAAATCACCGTGGCATATGGATTCCATTCTGTACTATACTGAGAAAATTTCTTAAACTAGGTCATCAGGGACTCCACAACTTGAACTAGTAGTTAATTTACTTAAAACTATGTCATAGTTATTTTAAAAGTTAATTTCAATTAAAATTCTTTTACACAATGATTTTTATTTTATATGGTTCAAAGTGCTAGGATAGTAGGATTAATGTATCGTATAAACTAGACTCAGGGATCCTAAACTGTTGTATATGTTACCAAGATTTTGTTTCTACTCCAAGTCTATGAAATTTTTATTACAATTAGTTTAATATTTGTTTAAAAATTGCTTTAGAATTAAACATTTGAGGAATAATAAAAGCTACTTTTATTTCTTTAGCTTTGTGTAAAGGGAACCGAGGATTATTCCTTAAGGAATTTTAAGTGTGAAGTCAAAGCCTATTGCCTCATTGGGTAGCACAACATCGAAAATCAAGCGCATATGTAATTACTCTGTATTGTTGCTGCTATAATTATCTACATTATGCCTGACAAGATCAAACTGAGCTACAAAGAAAATAAGAGAGCTACTAAAAACAATTGCATATTTAAGCGCATCTTTTTGTCATAGCAAATTCTAGCAGCACACAGTATTTTAAAAATTGCAAATCAGGCCAAGAAGAAAATAGAACTTGAAGACCACAGATAAATCAAATTGTGTGTAAGAAGGAAGAAACAAAATACACCCTGGATGTTTGACTCCAAAGCATCTTGTAAAGTGGTTTCCAAGTTAGGAATCTAAAGCTCCTGTGTCTTAAAATGTTCGTGCTTGCTACGGCACAATCTGAGAAGGCAACCAAGTGTTGTCTTGTCAAACAACAAAAGCGATAGAGCGCATCTGACCTCAGTCACATTAATATTTAGAAAGGTGAGAATGTGATCTATTAGAACAGTTATCTTTTTATTGGTTTTCTTTTTATCTAAAACGCGAACCATAAGCCTGCTTCCCTGACAGATGAAAGTGGATATGGCAGATTTAGAGCTGCCTTTTACGTAGGAAGTGAAATGTACCTTCTCGTCACATTCATTGGTCCGATCAGTTTGTGGGGTTACCCCTGACTTCAAAGGATATGTTTGCAATCTTGCCATATGCCTGAAAACTGAGGCTCAGAACTCTTTAGTAAATGATCCTAATGGTTACCAGCATGAAACCTATCTTCACTGAATAGTCTACTGTGTGCAAGCAGGGTAGTCAAAGCCGTAAAATTTTAAAACATGATGAATGCAGCACACGCTCTTCCAACAGAGAAACTTTAGAAGAGTAAGCGAAATGAGCAGTACTTAAAGTCATGATGGAAGCTAAGATGTGATAACATGGAAGGGTATTTAATGCTGTGTGCGCGTGAGGAAGAGTAGCCCCCTCAAAATCTCAGGGAAAACTTCATGAAAGATTTGTCTTCTGAGATGATTTTAAAACTATATGTAGGAATTCAACATGTGGTATTTGAAAGGGAAGAGGCCTTTTCAAGATCTGGCCTGGAAAAGAGAGGTAGCAAATAGCTGATTTGGGCTGGAAAGTGTGGTGAAGGAGATAATGGCCATGAGCCTGTGGCCACATACCATACATAAATGACAGTAATCATCATGCATGTGTCTCTCGTTTTCATGTATCATCAAGTATATCATCTTACATCATGATGTCGTTCAGGAAAATAAAGTCCTTTTTTAAAGTAAAGGCTTCCAGCTCATTCAGATATGTATCAGTGTCTGGTATTAATAGATGTGTGACATTAGGCTAGTTATATATCTGCTCTGAGCTTTATATTTCTTACTCGAGTGCTAGAAATATTAAAATACTTTGCTCATGGAGGTTTGGGAGGACTGTGTAAAATATAAAATGCTTTTACTGTGCCTTCCATGTAATAAGCACTTCATAAATGGTAACTATCATCATTAATGCCAGGAGAAATATACACTTTGTTACCATTTATATTAATGTGCACTGCTTAATTTAAATATTGTCTAAATGACCAAATTTACTCAGTTCATTATAAAAAAGTTACTCTCATATTGAAGTTTTATAATACTGTCTAAAAAATATTTTTCCCTCACTATCCCACTCTCTCTTTCTCTCTCTCCTTCTCTTTATTTGAGTGAATGGGAGGATGGCAAGATTTGCGTTTAACAGTTTTGTAATGGTAGATTAAAATATGAGACATTCATTGCACTAATTCAATTTTATTTTGTTTAAAAAAATAAAATCAGCCAGTGAAGCATAATAAATCATATCTATCTATACACATACAAAGATAATTTTATGGGTAAGTTAGAGTCTCTCCTTTTATATTGCATTTGGTTGGTTATATTGGACTGCTAATATTCCCAATTCTGTATCACTGCAGGACCACACTGGGTGGTGATGCCTGCTCATTTCCACTTAGTTCTAAAAACTGCAGAGACAGTCTGCAGAGAGCTCCAGTCATTGCATGCTACCCTGAAGAGCTGGCTTACTGGAGACTAACTTGAGGGTCAGAGAGCAAAACATGTCAGACAGTAAACTGACATTTACGGGTTCAACTCGATGCACTTGCTGATTGAATTGTACTAAAAAACAGCCAATAAAGCTTTATTAATGCTAATATATAGTCTGCGGATCCTAAGTGTTAAGTAACTTTCCTAATTTCACGCAGTAACCAGCAATATTTTCCTGGCTTCAAAATATCTTTCCATCCAAATCTTACTTGAACATAATACTAATTGTCTTAACAGATTTTTTTTTAATTAAAATGGAACATAGAACACCAGAAACAACGTAAAACGCTAGGTACTTTTTGTTCTTTCAAGGCTGGGTGTGAACCAGTAGATCCAATCTACTTACTCACATACTGATGAAAAAAATGTGGCTCCTTGGTAGGAGCATTTTGTGTGCAGCTTGGGTCGGCAGAGAGCAGAAATATATGCTGTTGATCGTGAGATAGATACTTTAAAGTTTCTCTTAAAGGAGTTGTAGTTTTGACTTTGATAACACTGAATGTCTATGACCTTGTGCTTCTCCAATCCTATCCACTTGGGTACCATCCATTTGTTGGTCAATAAACATGAACCTGGAGAAATTGAAATAGTAACTTAAGCTATTTTACTTTACTCCAGCCCTTGCCGTGATTCCCCATTTCATAGTAATATATACACAGGTTTAGACTCCTTTACCTTGAACTAGACTTGAGAATAGATGTCTAGTTCTGTAGAAGCAAATTTTTCTTGCTTCTGATCTTTTCTGGTTGCTATCCTGCTCCTATCCCCAGCCCCCTAAGTTGAAAACCTATACCAGTGATAGAAAAATCACACAATGATCCTGCTTGTGTTTACACAATACCTTCACCCCAAGACACATAAAGAAATAATCTGATGGAGGCTTTTCCTTTCCAACTATCCTCTCTAGATGGCATATTGCTTGTTTTCTTCTTAAAACACACACACACACACACACACTGAAGAAGAAAATCAAGTGTAATATGTTTAGAAAACAGCCAATTGTCAGTTTAAGATGTCATAGATCTGTAAAGATCAGACCTGTAATGAATCCTATAAATATCTCATTGGCTAATCTCTGGCGTCCCCTGGAGCACAGCTCTTTCCTTGCTGATACCTAGGGATGGTTGTGTATTACCTACTATGGTATAAATTTTTGAAAGAATGATGGAAAGTTCTACAAAAGACTTTGATCCAATATTCATGAGTGTTTTATTTATAGACTGACTACATGATTTCAACACAATGACTGTTAGGATGTGGCTAACTTCAGATCATTAACTTACATTTTGTTCAACAGTTTCCCTCTCCTCTGATCCAAACTTAAACATTTTAAATGATTGACTTCAAAGAAACTTCCCTCCTTTTTTCCCCTGTACCTCCACTTTCATATGTCTGTGCATATGTGTGTAGGTATATAGATTAGATATATATATGTCAATATAGATATTTAATCTTCACATAACAAGGGAGAAATCTGAAAAAAATAGCATTAGTGTCACATTATGAGTTTTTTTAAAAACGGTGGACAAAGTTAAAATGACAGATAAACCTTAACCTGATTATAAACATAATTTTTAATTTTTTCCCAGTATTGGCTAGAATCCTTATTCAGCTAAACATACAGATAGGGTTGTAAACGTTCATGACATTTAAAGTACTAAAGATGAAACTAGTTTAAATTCCAAAGGCATATCCTGAGTTCAATTTTAAACCTCGGGAAGCTGCCATTGTAAATTTTCTATTGGAGAAAGTTTGCTCACTAAGACATCTGTTAAAATGGTGAGGAAAATTTAGAAGTAACTTAGAATTTTCCAAATAGAGCCTCCTTTTGGCTTTCTTCTCAGCAAATGTTGCCACAAAACACACTGGGAAAACACTGCCCCAAGTGTTCCAATACACAAAGGCTAACAGTCTACAAAGTTTTGCAATTCCTTTTGGATGGCAGATGCCACCCAGATAAATTAAATGGCTGCATTATGGAAGATTGCCTTAGTCCATTAGGGATGATATAACAATATACTACAGATTAGTGGCTATAAACAACAGAAATTTGTTTCTCACAGTCCTAGAGGCTGGGAAGTCCAAGATCAAGGTGGGACATATTCAGTATCTGGTGAGAGCTACATTCATAGTTCATAGACAGCTAACTCCTTGCTGTGTCCCCTCATGGTGGAAGAGGTGAAGGAGTTCTCTGGAGTCCCTTGTATAAGGGCACTAATTGCATTCATGAGGGCTCCACCCTCATGACCTAATCACCTCCCAAGGGTCCCACCTCCAAATACCATCACATTTGGGATTAGGTTTCAACATATGATTTTTGAGGGGGCACACTTTCAGTCTATAGCACAGACCTCCTGGTAGGTGCTTTGAGAGATAGAAAGATTTCTTCTAGTGCTTCAGTGTATCGTATAGAAAATAGTTTGCAGTACTGGACTCAGAAGCGTTAGATTTAAGGTCTCAATCTGCAACTACCTACCTTTGAAATCTTGCAAAAGTCTCTTAACTTCTTTGATTCCTGGTATTCTCTTTGGCACATTTTTTCATATGTGAGGGGATGGTTGCCTTATGCTCACTTCTTTTCTTTCTCCGTCATCTCTTCATCAAAATACACAATCTGGGGCTGACCCCACGGCATAGTGGTTGGGTTCACCTGCTTCACTTTGGCAGCCTGGGGTTTGCCAGTTTGGAACCAGGGCACAGACCTACACACCACTCTTCTAGCCATGCTGTGGCGGTATCCCACATACAAAATAGGGGAAGATTGGTACGGATGTTAGCTCAGGGCCAATCTTCCTCATAAAAAAAAAAAAAGATACACAATCCTTTCTTGGGGAAGAGAAATGAGAAACTTGGCATGTGAAACCCATCCCCAATTTTCTCATTTCTCTTGAGGATGGACTAAAAGCAGAGAACATATGTTCTGCTCTGCTTTCTGCCTTGTATGGAATGTCTGTAGTCCCTGGCATGGGAAAGTTTGACTAATTCTGGGGTTCAATTTTATGAAAGATAATGGTGCACAGATATGAGCCTTATACTTCAAGATCATATTGGTCACTATAAAGCTGTTGTTTTCTAGTCTTCATCTGCTGATGCCCTGAGTCTCTCAATCAGCATGGAACTTGGAAAGGGAAAAGGCTGCTATTTATGAGAGCAGGTCTAACACTCCGAGCTGGTGATAAATACAGTAGCAGTTACTTTTTGAAGTTATTATAAATATTGAAATCTATAATGAGATAATGAGCTAATGTACATTAAAAACACATTTATAATATGAAGCACTAAAAACTTACCAAAAAAGTTGTCAGAATTATAATAAGTTTTCAGTTTAGTAGTATGGGATGCCTTCCTGTGGAGATTTATGGACAGCTGGAAATAACTTATTCTCCTTTCACTGGGAAGTGAGGTATGTTTCCCCTCTCTTTGAATTTAGGCTTATCTGTGAGCACTCAATCAATAGAGAATGATGGAAGTAAGGTTATGGCAGTTCCAGGTCAGAATTTCAGAAGACAATTCGGTCTCAGGGGTCCCTAATCCAGCATGTAAGGAAAGGGAATATCCTGCGAAGAGACGATGTGGAGACCCCCCTGAGACTACGTGGGTGCTGTGGAGAGCAGAGCCCAGTCTTCCAGCCATCTCTAGCATCATGCCGGGCATACGCAGGAGCAGGCTGTCTTGGACCTTCCAGCCCTGCCCTCTGAAGTCCATCATGTGGCTCAAGTTGACACAGAATTTCCCAGTAAAATATCACCTGGATTCTGGACCCACAAAATCATAAAATCTAATAATTATTTTTTTAAGCCACAAAGTTTTAGGGTAGCATGTTACATTGTCATGGAGGATCAGCACATCTCTACAACAAATAGGCAAAATGGAAGAATATGTGAATAATTAATATGTGTCTGAAGAGACAAGAAGTGCTTTAACAATTTAAAGGAGAGTCTTGTCTCCAGAAAGTATCTGGTGAGACATCAAGAATGTATTAGAGAGGCCGGCCAGGTGGCGCAGCAGTTAAGTGTGCATGTTCTGCTTCGGAGGCCAGGGGTTCCCAGTTTGGATCCCGGGTGTGGACATGGCACTGCTTGGCAAACCATGCTGTGGTAGGTGTCCCACATATAAAGTAGAGAAAGATGGGCATGGATGTTAGCTCAGGGCCATTCTTCCTCAGCAAAAAGAGGAGGATTGGCAGCAGTTAGCTCAGGGCTAATCTTCCTCAAAAAAAAAAAAATTAATTTAAAAAAATTAAAAAATAAGAAAAAAAGAATGTATTAGAATAATATGATGGTGTACTTTGTAAAATCAGAAAATTTGTAAGATTAGAAAATGGAAAAATAAGCAAACTAGCATAATCCAGTTATATAAAGAAAAGATTTTATTGTATATTCTTTCAGGTTTTCTATCTATGTAGACAATCTGGGGATTTTCTCACATTCTGTTTGGTAAGTTTTTTATTTTACTTTTTCTTTTGTAATATAAATAAGCATTTTTATTAGTGCTCATGTTATCAAGAGACACTTTATGAATTTAAATTTCAAGCAATTTCTAATGGTTGTTTAATTTTCCATTATGTGAATATATGAAAAATGTGTGTTTTGGTGAAAAATGCTATTCTAAGCAAGCAATGACAGTGCCATAATTAATTCTCCCTTAAGCTGCGTGTATAAATTGGGACCGTATGACAGAAATGATATTCGATAACATTTATCAAGCATCTATAATGTGTATAACCCTGTGATAAGTAATTTAAATCCACTCTTTCACTTATTCCTCACAAGAAAAAGCAAGTGTATAGCATTATTTCCTTATTTTATAGAGAAGGAAAATAAGGACCAGAGAGATCATTCACGCAGCAAGGATTTTAACTAAGGATGGAAGCACAATCATATTTGACAACATCAGGGAAGAGAAAAATATGCTTGGGAGATAATAAGGGAAGAAATTTGAGTAAATAGTGGATTTCATGAAGGTGGGAATTGAGGCTAAAGAATTAGTTTTTGGCCAAACTATAAAGTCCTTTAAATATCAGGTTAAGGGAGCAAGGTAATAGCATTTGATGCTGAAACTGTCTTCTCAAAGATAAAATTTTGATGCCCTTGTGGATGGATAATCTCCAGGGTTTAAATTGGAGAAATACTCTATGTCCTTCCCTATGTGAGAGAAGCACAGCTGAGTCTCCCCATTGTGCTCTCTCAATTGTCTGGGTGCACCAATGAAGAACTTGCCTTGGGATGACATATAGGACAGAAATCCACAGCAAATAGTAATGAGTAATTTCCATAGCCTATAAGGTCATTTGCTGACATTCAGTGATATACGTCTTAAAATAAAGGCCTAGTGTTATGCGTTCTTTGATGTTTAGAGAGAGGCAGGAGGACCTGGAAAAGCCTAGCCACAAGTTTCCCTCCTAGGTTTGCTCCCTCAGATAAAGTCCCCTAGCCAAACAACCTTCCTTGTCATGGGGACCAGGCATAGTTCATGCTTATCTCTGAGGAGTGGGCCTCAGTTCCCTGCCCACCCATGGAATTATTCAAACAAGCTAATCGTATCCTCCCTTAGGGAGGTCCCCTACTCTTGATACTACAAAGTCAGCCTTTGGTTGTTCACTTTGTTCCTGGGTGCAAGCCCAGTGGGGCCTTTTGTGGCATGTAGTGTCCTCCTTCCATGGGCTGTGAGTATATGTGGCAAGTAAACTGCTCTCAGTCTCATCTGTCCAGTATCAATGTCATGTGTTGAGCTATTCCCATAACCACAGGACAGGAATCCTTCTCTCACCAATTGGGTGAATAAGAGATCAACATTTCCATAGGCACTTGGTGGCAACAGCAAGCATCTAGGAATGGCTGAAAGCAACCAGTCAACATGCACCTATTTCTCTACAAACACAGAAATATAAAACAAATTCTGTCGATGCAAAGGAGTTTTCAGTCTATTTAGGAAAATGTGAAATATAATTAGATAAACAGGGAAGCTAACAAGTTATCACTCTGCAAAATTCCAAATATATGACCATATGTTGTAGCAACTAGAAAGCTAGATTTCAATTATTTTACAAAAATAATTATATAGAAAATTATAGAACCTTCTTTGAAATTATTGGAAGCTATCTTTTAGAAGCAATTCTCTCCTGAAACTGAGTGGCTTAGTTAAACAACATCAATAAGAAAAAGGAGACTGCAATAAGAAGTATCTGCATTAGCAAGGAAAACAGAAAATGCAAATAATGATCAATTGGCCACATATTATATGTTATTATTAGCTCCAAGCTGTGCTATACATAAGGAATTAAAATATGTAAGAGTAAATTCGCCTGTGTTAAAACGTAATTATTTTTATTTCTTATTGAGCAATAAGCTAAAAAAAAATCATTATAATCCTGAAAGACTCCTTTAGCCAATGAGCAAATAGAAGCTTCAGTTTCAAGAACCACTAACTTTCATCCTAAACTTGTCCCCATTTTCCTGTGGGCTATGATAGTCTTCTTCTACTTAGAGTACTTTAAAGCAGAGTTCTGTACTTGGACTAATATGAAATGTTTATTTTAGGTTACATTAGATGTCTATGTTGTCACCTCTGTACTTCTAGACACTAAGATCTTTTTGAATGGGCATTTGTTTAAAGGTCCATGTCATCCAATCAAGGGTCCTTGCCATGTAAAGCCATTCAGTCTCCCTATGACAATTATAAACGATACTCTAAAACGTATTCTCTTAATTCATGAAGTTTCCTCGACTTTGGACATTGTCTGTATCAACTCTGATTATCAATGCCCTATCCATGTTTTTGATTAGGGGCGTGTTTACCATCACTTGAAAAACCTTTCCTAATCATACCAACCAGACATAGTTTCTGCCTTCTCTGAAATTCTACGGGCTTTACTGTTTTCTCTATCCTCATGGAAGTTACATTTTATATCTTTTAATCTCATATTTATTTGGGTGGATAGTCTCTAACTTAACACAATTGTAAATTTCTTGAATTCAGAGACTATACTGTGCATCATTTTATAACATATTTCCATATTTGTTCATTAATTCATTAACCCAATCAACAAACATTTACTCAATTTCTAGATTTTGGCTTGGTGTTTGGAATATAGTGGTAAAAAATAAGGACAGGATCTCTTTTATTATGGAGCATTCTGTTTAGTAGGGGCCAAAAATATAAAACAAAATAAAATAGTATACAAATATGTATTTAACTACAATTGTGATAAGTGCCAGAAAAATTCTCTCCTCTCCCTCTTTCCACCCCATCCATATCTATCAATTTATTTATATGAATTAATAAACAGAATAATGCATGAAGGATGAATTAATTAGCAAATGAAAAGCTAATAATGGATTAAATGTGTCACATAAAATTCCAAAGTAGTTATCCTGTTTTTATATTAGTGCCATAAAAAAATTACCACAGCTTAAAATAACACAATTTATCTCGTAGTTTTGTGGGTCAGAAATGCAGTGGGCTCTGTTGGGTTATCTGCTCTGGGTATCACAAGGCCAAAGTCAACATACCGTTCTTTTCTGGAAGCTCTAGGGAAGAAACTGTTTCCTTGCTCATCCAGGTTGTGGGCTGCATTCAATGGCATACCATTGTTGTGGGCTGAGCTTACTGGTTCCATGTTGGAAGTCATTCTCAACGTCAAGAGGTCTCCTTCATTCCTTGGCTTGTTGCCCTTTTCTTCCATCTTCAAAGCCAGGATCATGTAGTTCTCAGGCTTCCAATCTCTCTGAACTCCCTTTCTGCTTCATCTCTCTTGCTGCTGCCCTCTTCTGCCACGTTTCTCAAACTCACTCCTTTGCCTTTCTCTTTCCTGCTTTTAATGACTCATCTGATTACCTGGGCTCATCTGGATAATCCAGGATAGTATGACTATTTTAAGGTCAGCCCTTTAGCAACCTTTATCTACCTGCAAACGCCTTCACAATCCTAACTCTATTAGTGTTTTCTTCAATAATCTAGGGAAGAGGACACCTTTAGAATTCTGTTGACTATACTGGGCTCTTTTAGTTTTACCAAAACCTGTGGTTAATGAGAATAGTGGAATAGACTATTATATTACATATCCAAATCATAAATTCAAAAAAGTAATGCAGGCAACTGAATTTCTTTACGAAATTCACATTTTATCTGAGCATTTTTCATATCTCCTACAAGAATTCTATTTTGAGTTAATGCAAAAATAATATGAAGTCTTGATTATGGCTTATTAAAGACCAGGTCCTCTGTTGGTGCTGGAAGATTTTAATCATTGCAATAAATATATTATTACTCTTCTGCTGCAAGAACTGGGTCAGATATTACAGAAGCAACAGGATTTCCTTTAATTTTAACTATTATAGTGTATTAATTAGCTCAAAATTTTACACTGAAAAAAACAGAAATTACAAATGAACACATGCATATTTCTGGCTTTCTCCCACCTCCTCTTCCTACATTTTCAGTAATCTGCTGTCATACAGGTAAGTTTTTCTTGCCTGGTTTCCATGGCACATGTTCAAACTCAGCAATGCAGTTCATTTCCAAGAGTATGGTTTCCAAGGTAACCAGATGGGAAACAAAACTGAAAGTCTTCCCCAACATCATCAACATGTTCAATTTCTCTAGGAGATGAACATCGTAGTTCTATAATTTTGGCAAGAGTTTTAAAGAAAAGACACAGATGAAGATAGAACCTCTACCGATGTACTTTAAATTGTTTAAGATAAAGGCTTAATTTAAAAGTTAGTTGTTTAACGTCTCCAAATATCCATGAGGCTGATGAAATAAAAGTATTCATGTTAATCGTGTTAGTCTTGATTCTGTTTTTATTTGATGCAATGAAATTTTGAAGGACATGAATAAAAACAAACACATATTCAGGCTTCCATTTATAAACTGAGGATAGAAATATAGTTAATAATCATCATACAATGAGAAAATTCTGTATATAATTTAAATAAATTTCAGATAAATACTTTGAAATGTATAAAATATAGTTTACATGTAACACATATAATCCCCAAATTAGCTAGTCATTGGGACTGGTTAATAAGTCTCTAATGTTTTCTGAGCTAGGTACAGTATTAATAGAATATGAATAGAGAAGACATATACAGATTTCATAACTTTCTTTAAAGGATTTTATTTACCATCTACTTTCTGTCTTTCTTACTTAGAAAATGCCAGAATGCAGAAATATCTTGATTCATATTTTACCACATTGACAAATGTAGTAATATCAAGGAAAACTGTGTCATGGATGATTTTGTGGGTAGAGATACTCTGGGCCCCATGTCTGTACTAGACTGTTATATGAGAGAAAAATTACTTCTATTAGCTTTAGCCCTTGTACTTTGGGGTACCTTTTGCTGTAGCATAACAGTTTGTATCTTAAGCAATAAAGAGACTGATGACTGAAAATGAAATGTTTCCCGGAAATAGTAAAAGTAAATTTTCTGGAAAGCTGATGATTTCTTATGTCATGCCAGAGACATAAGGAAATTATTTGCTGTATTTTAGGAAATGAACCTCTGAACCTATAGTTCTTGAGAAAATGGTTGGAAAAAATCAGATGTTAGTTTAGGTTGTGTTTGCTACTTGTAGCAACACTATGCACAAGAGAGGAAAACAGGCAATATTAGACAAAATGCAAGCCTGAAGACAGATTGTTCTGCAATGGTACACTCTTGCTCATAGAGGCTCCCAATTTAAATTGCTTGAAGTATTAGTGATTTGCAAGCCCTCAGGCTAAGAAAAACAGTTTTTGTACCACATGTCAAAGTAAATAAGTCCCTTACACTTCTCAAGCATCTCCCATTAAGAGATCTAAACAGGTCTTGCAGACTCTGCCACCCAGGAGCTGACCGTGCTGCCCAGCCACAGTCAAC
The DNA here is from genome assembly GCF_041296235.1 of Equus asinus. NCBI lineage: Eukaryota > Metazoa > Chordata > Mammalia > Perissodactyla > Equidae > Equus > Equus asinus. The sequence continues at coordinate 138,353,112 of NC_091792.1, forward strand.
CTCACCATATTTCACATCACCAACAAGGAGCCCTTGGGCTGCATCTTCTTCAAGCTGTTTGCAGAAAAGTTCCAAAGACAGCAGAAAACTTTCGTACTCTGAGCAGTGAGGAGAAAGGATTTGGTTATAAAGTTTCCTGCCTTAACAGAATTATTCCAGGATTTATATGCCAGAGTGGTGACTTCACACGCCATAATGGCACTGGCGACAAGTCCATCTGTGGGGAGAAATTTGATGATGAGAATTTCATCCTGAAGCATACGTGTCCTGGCATCATGTCCATGACACATATTGGACCCAACACAAATGGTTCCCAGTTTTTCACCTGCACTGCCAACACTGAGTGGTTGGATGGCAAGCCTGTGGTCTTTGGCAAAGTGAAAGAGGGCATGAATATCGTGGAAACATGGAGCCTTTGGGTCCAGGATTCGCAAGACCAGCAAAAAGATCACCACTGCTGACTGAGGACAAATCTAATAAATTTGACTTGTGTTTTATCTTCACCACCAGACCATTCATTCTGTAGCTCAGGAGAGCACCCCTTCACCCTCATTTGCTTGAAATTTCCTATAATCTTGGGGCTCTTGCTGCAGTTAGTTGGGTTCCATATTTTCCTTATCCCTTTCCAAGCCTAGCTGGATTGCTGAGTTAAGTTTATGGTTATGAAATAAAAACTAAACAGCAACAGAAAGAAGTCTATATAGGCAAAGAAAACTAGCCCAGTGGTAAAAATACTATCAGATGCTTAGAACCAAGAACAATTGAGTCTCTCTTTCTAATTACACCTTCAATTAAGTCTGCCAATTACACCTTCAAATTATTCATTATATGACTACTTTTCATCTATTTCATGGATTTTGGCAGCAGATTACATTAAGTCAGAAATAGAGTTAATGAACAAAGAAAATAAGTTGTCAGAAAGTGTGTAAACAAATCGGAGAAAAAAAGTATGAAATAATCTTCATACACAGCACATGCAAAAAGATAGGAAAAAAGATAACATACCTTGAATTACTAACTGCTATATTAAACTATCTTCATTTAGTGATACAAATGATTATCCAGAATAACCAATAAAAAAGTGTAAAACTGAGATAATAGAAGATAAAACAGAAAAATTAAATAATTATTAACCCAAAAGGAGAGAGTAAGCATTATAAAAGAGGTGGGTTAAATTGCAAATATAAACAAAGAAAATGGTCATTAAAATTGCAGACATGTTTGTATTTTACAATAAATGTAGAAGACTAAGGTTGGCAGATTTGAAAAATATTACAACTCAAATATATTCAATTACATGAGATACATTGTAACAAAGAAACAGCAAAATAAAAAATAAATAATTATTAATAATAAACAATAAATAAGCCAACGCTGACCAAATTAAAGCTGAGTAGCTATATTAACAAAGACAGATTGCCTTTATGACAGGAAACATTCTGAAAATCAAAAAGTGACATTTCTTAATGCAGGAGGAAGAAATATTCCTCTACCCTTCTAGGTCCTTCTGGCTGGTCTAAGAATTAAACTGCCATGAGACAGAATAACAGGAGAAAATCAACCATTTCATAACATGTATACATGGGAGAAACCCAGGAAAACTGAGTAACTCACCAAAATGGCTGAAGCCACCACCTTAAATGCCATCTTCAGCTAAGGACAAAAGAGCATATTGGGGTACTCATTTGAGACTTCAAAGGGGAAGAAGGCAATTCACATGGAGATGGAAAAGAAAATGTTTGGTAAACAAATGTTTGCTATGCCTTGCAAAGACAATGAGACATGGAGAGGAGTTTGAGAAAATGGACCTCGCTAGGTTCTTCCCTTTCTACCACACCTAGTCCATATTATACTATAGTTATCTATGGTGTTAGCTGCTTCCAGGGACAGGCTTTCTATCTTAAATTGATTTAGGCAGTTAGGGAAAGGTCAAAGTTTCTTGCTGAGTCCTTTATTCCTAACAATAAGCAAGCCAGGGGCCAGCCCAGTGGCATAAGGGTTAAGTTGGCCGAGTCTGCTTTGGCAGCCCATGGTTTGCAGGTTCGGATCCCAGGCACAGACCTACCACCATTCATCAAGCCATGCTGTGGCGGCATCCCACATAAAGTAGAGGAAGGTTGGCACGGGTGTTAGTTCAGCAACAATCTTCCTCAAGCAAAAAAAGGAAAATTGGCAAGAGACATTAGCTCAGGGCCGGTATTCCTCACACACACACAAAAAATCACATCAAAGGGATACATTTTGAAGTGGAAAATTCTGCTCCCCTACAATAACAATCTGTGTATATATATCCTTGTGAGGGAGATACATATATATCAATACCCTAAATATGTACACAATTTATAATATACCTTTAAAGTATAAAGTAAAAGTTAGCCAAAGAACTCAGAGCAGAAATAAACTTCTCACCAACATTAAGAAATTTTTAGCATCTTTCTAAATATAGGAAGAACCATCTCTATACAAGAGAATACAATTTTTTTTTTCAAATACACATGGAGTACTTACCAAATACACACAATGTGCATACAATACATACAAAATGCGTACAACACCAAATACATACAAATGGCTGAATTCTGGTATATAAAACAGAATTTGATAGTTATCAAAGGAAAGACATCATTTAGAGGGCATTCATAGCTAGAGAGAAACAGAGCAATTGATAGCAACAAAAGTAAATAAATGACAATAAAAATATTAGCCACAAAAATAATAACTTCCTCCACTTGCAAATTAGCAACATACTTCTTAGTAAACCAGGGGCCAATACATATTGCATTGAAAATAGTAAAATTCTATCTAAAATAGCAATGAAAATATTTTGAACTAAATAATATTGAAAGTACCACATATTAAAATTTGTGGGATGCAGCTACACCACAATAAAGGGAGAACTTTAGAGTTTTAAATGAATAGGTTAGAAGAGAAGAGCTGGAAATCAATGATCTGAGTTTTCACTTGAAGAAACTAGAAAAATAAGAGAAAAAACAAACTCAATAAAGTGCAAGGAAGGAAATAAGAAAACTAAAATCAATGGATAGAAATTAAACATGCAATAGATGAATTCACTTAATGGAAATAGATTGTTCAATAGAGAAAATGATCAAACTAAATGTTAGTTCTCTAAAAAGATTAATACAATTATAAAACCCTAACAAGAGTAATCAAGGAAAAATATGTCACATATAACATCATATAATATCAGTAACAAAAAAAGCAGGGCATCAAGATTTCAGGTAATGTGAAGAAGTATAAATAATATTCACAGAAAAACCAAATGTTGCACAGGAATTTGTTATCAATACTTAAGATATAACAGAGGGCTCAATGAAAAATTTGTGAGGGAATGGAGACATGAAGGGCTAATCAATACAAGTGTAGAGATGAGAGGAATTATTTACCATCAGAGAAACCTCCATTTAGGAAAATAATGGATACATCATAGGACGCTAAGTGCTCTTATAGAAAAGGAATATAATGCTCTGGGGGGAGTTACAGAAAATGTATCTAAGGCCAGCTTAAATGTCGCTTATGCCATAAGGAAACCTCTCTCCCTTCTAAGTTCCTGTCATATTAATTTGAATATCTCGTGGTCCTCTCAGTCATTCATTTACACATTTTTTTCCCTAAACTCCATATGCATGTTCCTTGTTTCTCTTTTATTTGCTGTTTCACCCCCAGCATCTACCACAAAATAAAATATTCATAAATATTTATTATTGAATGACTACATACTCTAAACTCTGTAGAGAGCAAGATAATGATTAATCTTTATTTCAATACTGTCACTAGTTTGGTGATCAGCAAAATGAATACAGGCAATACATATTTGTCAAGCAAATAAATGAATAAATTAATGACTCAGAACAATCATTTCTCTATATGGGAAGTGAGTCACATTTCCAAAGAGTGATTTCATTAAATAGAAAGATACAAAGAATCAGATTTTTAAATATTAAAAAAATACATGTTAATTTAATTTTCAGTTCTTTGAGAGATTACACAACTCATTCGAAGACTTCACGGAAGCATGCAGTGTGAGCTCCATTCCAGTTTGAAACTGAGCTCTGTGAACTTATAGATGTGAAACCACTACGTGATTGCTGATATATCAGAATTTGAATCCAATTACTTCATGGACAGTAATTATCAATTATTTTGTTTTCTAAAATGGCAGACGATATATATTCACAAGTAACTTTAACTCATTTTGAAACATATTCATAAAACATATTTCAACTTTAAAAAGTAGAAGCATGAGTGATGAAGAACATGCCTTATTTCTGTTTTCAATTTCCCTTTTATAGTCAGGAAATGCATATGCACTTATAGTTGCTTTCGTGCCTTATGCATGTTCTTTGACTTTAAAATTAATGCATATTTATTATAGAGAATACAGAAATGCAGAAGTAAATGATTATAAAAAATAAAATATATGCATTGCTTTTTTTGATTTGGCCATATTTGGCTAGCATTTCCTCATTATTGTAAATATTCTTCAAGAATGTATTTTTTTCTCATTAAAAATAGCCACTGTGGTCATGCCTGTAATTCTGTGTTTATGTGCTTCCATAGTGATTTTATGAAAATTAATTCAAGAAAGTGGAATTACAGATTTCAAGAACGGGAATAAATAGTTTGATATATTTCCTATGCACAACAAAGCATTTTTACAGATTAAATTACTATTAATAGTCATATGGGCTTAACTCTGAAGGATAAAGGAAATTTGTAATATATTGAACTTGTGCTTATTTGTGAATTTTTTGGCAGTTGATATGCATGATTTATTCATATTGTGTCACATATTTAACTATCAGGAAGGAATGCTTCTATTTACATTCTTCTGAAGGGGTTATAGGAAAGACCTTATGTTAGTTTGAGTCCTCTGAGAAGTAACTTCCAGAACAGGATTAGATGGGTTAGAGATTTAGTGGAGAAATATCTGCGAGGCAGCAAAAGAGGAGGGAGAGGCAGAGAAGGGAGGAAAAGCTGTCAGGTAGAAATGCAGGCTGACTCCTGGGAAAGAGAGAGAAATCTAGGGTGGGGGAGGCTGGCCTTTCATGTTTTTCCTTGTTCTCGGGTATTACTGAATCGAGTTATTTGTGCTGGATTGGGATCTGAAGCTGGAGAATTAAGTTCTCATTCTGGTTTGGTTATTACATTTTTAGTGACTTGGACAAGTGATTCTATTTCTAGGAGATCCATTTATCTCGTCTTTCAAATGTCAATGACGTAATTTATCAGCAACACCCATTTCACAGAGATAGGTAAACTAATAAACAAAGAAGAATTTGGCAAATAATATCAGGGTACCAATGTAATGTGAAATATTTTTACAGTGTTTCACATGTAGTAGTCACTTGAAGAGTACCTTTGAGTAAAAAAGTGGCTAATTCCTGCTAACTAAATGCCCCAAACTCCCTGAAGTTATAAGAATATCTCATGTTGAGGAACCTGAAGTCAGAGATTTTCTCATCTAACAAAACTTTCAGAAATGAAAGAGAAGATAAAGAGTCGTGATGGGTTAATAGTAGAGAAAGAAAAAGAAAAAGTAGTACCAGTTCATTTCTAATGTTGTTTGGATCTAGAAATGTTACCTCCAAGATGGACTAAAACACTTCCTAGGAACGTAGAATAAAGAAGGCATATGATCCCTGCGTGGTTAGAGATCGGTGTTAACATCTTGTCATCAGTGACTGAAATGGAAATTCTGGGAACTCTATTTTAAACATACAGCTTTAGTATTCATTCTCCAAAATTTAAGATTATCTATTTCTTTGGGAAGAAAAGAAAAAAAATAATCTACCTGAGTTATGCTGGGAGATTCTTTCTAAGTCTATTTAAACACAATCTAATTAATGGCAAAAAAAAAAAAAAGAGAGAGAGAGGGAGAGAGAGAAAGGTTATTCCTGTTGATTACTCATAGATTCATAAATTTATCATCTCTGATCATTTGAGTCTAAATTTTTTAAGTAAAATTATTCCAATGATTGTTCTCTGAATTATAAATCAATTTGATGTTGCTTTAAGTGCAAGTGGTTGTTTAATAAGATTTATAGAGTGATAGTGGTAATGACATTTAGTAGCATAAAAGATCACTCTTAAAAAAAAAAGCCATTTATTGGCTCTTCCAAATGGAGAAAGTCATTTAATTTTGCATTTTTTGACATCCATTTATGTTTTAACTTTGGCATTTTTAATTGATCGTTTTTGAATGAATCTTTAATGGTTAGTTGTAATTGAAGAAAATACCAGGGCATTTCAAATCGAATAATTTCCTCTCTTTTGTAGCACAGTTTTCTCCATTATTGAATGAATATTCCGACAGAAACAGCCAAATTTGTTGTTCATTATGTATAATCTTTTGCTGTAACTTTCCTTGATTGTTTCACACTTGAAAAACTGCAGTAAGATATAAATGAATGATACCATGCTTGCATTGTGAAACTGGATCATTACTTACGCTGGCTTTGTGATATTCCAGAAAATAATTTGTGAATTTTTAAAATTTGTTTTGTGGCAAGCAGGAGAGGAAGGATGTTAAGAAGAGTTCAGAGAGATATTTTGAGCCTTATTTTGGTTTGGTCTTTCATAACCTGAGGACAAGGACAAGGTGGCATGTAATGAACAACCACATTCAGAGACTGTTATCAAACTCCAAACTTAGTCAAAAACATATCCATTGGGGAAATTATTTTCATTGGCATCCAAAAATAAAGTGACTCAGAACTTCTTCAGAAATTATTAATTATTTACTTATCTATTATCCAAATTCTTTGCATTGGAAAGGATAGAAGTACAACCTGAATTAGCCTAATTATTAAAGGGCAATCTATGGGCTCAAATTAATTAACCATAAGAAGGTTAATGGTTTCTCTGGCCTTACGAACCATGGGAATAGAGGGCTAAAGTATATTTAGGATTTTCTGTCTAGGTTCTCCATTGTTTTTGCATTTGCTTTTACTTTTTAGTGATGGCTGGAAACATGCCAGGGAAGGTGGTTGCCACCTATTTTAGGCTAACTTCTTAACAGTTTTATGAGCAGAAATTAAAAACAGCTTCTCTTCTGTGTGTGTGTGTTGCGTGTGTTAAGGCCTATTTTTCAAGTAGGCCAGCCCTCTTGGGCTAGTGTAAGGTTCTGCACTTTCGCAACCATGGCCTGCGTTCATTTCCCCATCAGAGAACCACGCCACCCATCTGTCAGTTGTCATACTGTGGTGGCTGTGTTGCTGTGATGCTGAAAGCTATGCCACTGGTGTTTCAAACATCAGCAGGGTCGACCCTGGTGTTTAAGTTTCAATGGAACTTCCAGTCAAAGATAGACTAGGAAGAAAGAACTGGTCACACACTTCCGAAAATGTTGGCTATGAAAATCCTATGAATAGCAGCGGAACTTTGTCTGATGTAGCCCCAGATGGTGAGAGGATGGTTCAACTCTGCTATACACAGGGTCGCTAGGAGTTGGAATTGACCTGACAGCACTAACAACACACTTTTCAAGTACTCCAATCTCATTATTACCATCTCTTTACTAAAAATTCTCTAAGTAAAAAGTAAAAGATACAAAGTCTTTTTTTATGTGGTCTCAAGATACTTATTAGCCTTGTCTTCCAATACTCCCTCCTTCCTTTATGAATTCATTCCTGCTCACACTTGTCAGACACATCATACTGCTTTCACCTTTGCATTGTTGCTCTTTCTGCCTAGAATCCCTTTGCACCCATTATGCAGGCAATGCACTCTTCCCACATGACCCAGCTCACATGACACAGTCTCAAAGAAGTCTCCTTTAATGTATAGCCTTACACATATACTTCTTCATAATACATATGTGTGTATATATTGGATAATTTTATATTTGATTATATCATATTTTAAATGCACTTGCAATTTCTAGAAGTGTCATGCTGATTTCCACCTCTTAAGCTTTGCACTTTCTATTACCTGTAATGAAATTCTCTTCTCCTAGATACTTATTAGCCACTTAATATGTTATATCTTGGGCTCTGTATGATGACACACAATATATATTTATTTTATCACTCCATAGCCCACAAGAAAATTGTACATTCTTTCCTATCCCTGGATAAAATCTTGGGATGATCACATAGTTTTACGTTTTTAAAAATCATTTAATATTTTTAATTAAACATCAAATCTAAACTACTATGGGAACTCCTACTTAATTCAAAGCTTTTCACCCCCAGTCTGGATGTGTCTTAGACCCAGAGCCACAGCGGCAAATGGGAAGGAGGTATGTGGTTGATTTCTGTTCTCTTCTAAATTGCAGCTCATCCTTCCTTCAGTAGTTGCTCTTTTCAGCCTCGCCAAGGGTGAACGGAGGGAGAGGGACAAGAAATAAGAAGTACAAGAAAGGAAAGATTTTTTGTTTGTTGTTGTTATTATAATCTGGCATTGATACCTTATGAGAGTAGTAGATGTGACATCTTCTGTCATGAGACACTTTTGTTAATTTTCCAACAATCTCCATCTTTGGGAATTTCCCAGCAGTGCACACGGCCACCTGCCAAGGGGAGAGAGAAGATCCAAACCCAGCCTGTACTTTCCATGCCAAGCCACGCACCCTGTGGTTTCATTTTATTTTTGACTATAAACTGTCCAAGCCTTGTCTGCAAGAGACTTTATCCAACTAGAGAACACACAATTTTCTAATTTGAGAAAAAAAATAAGTAACAATAAAAAGGGCCTCACTAGCTAGAAACGACTCAGGATTTCCTATCTGCAGTTTCTTTAATGTCGACAATGTGTCTTCTAACTGACCTCTGAGGCTGGCAGATCAGATTCATCTGTTCTAGTGATCTACCCTCTGTGGGAGTCACATCAGCCTCCAGGTGGATGTCTACAGCATAGGAACCAACAAAATGACCCAAATCCCATTTCAGTTATCAGGACACACATCTGGATTATACGTAACACATTCTGCCTTTCCAACACAGTCCTGCATCCTTGCTATGATGTCCGCAATGCCAATCTAACATCAGTTGTGTTTCACTGAATCTAAGATGCTGTCAATCCTAAGTTATTTCATTATTTTGTGTACTTCTAAAACAAACAAACAAACAAAAATGCTGTCCATTGATTAAATGGACTAGTACAATATATAGCAATTTCCCTTGAAATGAAAACTCTGGCTCTTATGGTAACCCTAGTAGTGGTCTAAAGAACATATTTAGAGTCCAAAAGTTATCGTATGGGAAATTTTCTGCTTAATATAAACATTGGTGTGATCCTGCTGTGGATGAATTCCAAAATGCTGAAAGTTGTTAATAAAACTGTAACACAGATAATGATAGCTGTCATTAATTGATCATCCTCTAATGCCAGATATTGGGTACTTTGCAAACATGTCTTTTCAGCCTCATGACAGCCTCATCGGGTAAATATTGTTGTCATTGTTTCAGTAATGTGGAAAAGGAGTTTCAAATTGTTTACATAACATGTCAAAGCATGTATAACTCAGAAGATAATACAACGTTAGTGCAAGTATGACTGATTCTAATGGCCATTGTCTTTGACACTATTTTACACTGCCTGGTAAACAGAATTTTTTCCAGATTGTTTATTTAGCATGCCATAAGATTCTTATGTCTAATCTTTAATTTTAACTACAAACCAGAGATTTATTACCTTTCCTCTGTATTCAAATTGTTCTTATGCTTTGTATCAGCCATGGATTTTAATCAGCCCCCTGTAAGAGGTTAGCATCACAGGAAAATAATAGCAAAAGCAAAATAAAAATAACAAAATATGAATTTAGCCTATATTATAGGTACCTTTAATATAAATTTAAGAGAAATTTTCTTTTACAGAATGTATCCAAAGATCATCTATGGGTAAAAAGTTGGCTATGCAGATATATATTCAAATATTAAATAGGTCTATATTTGTCAATCTACCCTTGTCTGGTTTTGATATCAAGGCAATAGTGTCATCATATGGTTTCCTAATTATTAACATTTAACTAATTAATTAGGTTTCCCAGTTATTATTTCCTCTGGAAGATTTTACATAAAGTTGAAATGATCTGTTCCTCCTGTGTATGATGCCAATCATCTGTAAGCTCATCTATGATGGGGCTGTGTGTGTGAAGCTTTTTCTTTCTTTCCAAGGAAGAATAGTCCTGAGCTAACATCTGCCAATCCTCCTCTTTTTGCTAAGGAAGACTGGCCCTGAGCTAACATCTGTGCCCATCTTCCTCTACTTTATATGTGGGACGCCTACCACAGCATGGCGTGCCAAGCGGTGCCGTGTCTGAACTGGGATCCCAACAAGCGAACCCCAAGCACAGAGAAGTGGATTGTGCGCACTCAACCACGGTGCCACTGGGCTGGCCCCTGTATGAAGTTTTTAATTACTATTTCAATTGATGTCAGAGTTAAAAGATTGTTTAGGGTCTTTACCTCAGGTTTTGCTGATATATATTTTTGAAATGTATTTGCATAACTAGTTGACTCTTATAAATTGAAATTTCTTTCATGAACTTACCATGGAACTCTATCAAGAGAATGTTAGATACCAATTTACATATTTTTAACTTAATTAAAAAAGTTGCTACAGCCAGTTGAAGTCAAAAGATAGACACTGTGAAATTATCCGGAGCTTAATTCAATGAATATTTCAGCATTTAAATCTGGGGAAGGGGATTAAATAAGTTGTTATATGGTAATCACAGTAAATTAAAATGAAAAACAGCCTGGGAAATTAGAAAAAGTTAATTTAGTATATAGAAATTATATAATATAAAAATTTGGATGGTTTTTAAAGAAGTTCTGGCTTGCACTTTACATCTTGCTTAATATTTAAATGCTATGAGCCAAATATAACAAAGGCTTATTTGGACATCGGCCTCAAAATTTCAGAACTAGGCTTCCTGAGTGTATGATACAATCTTTTGTCATCTGGCATTTCATTCGATATCATAGCCTTTGTTCAAATAGGAGAAATACAACAAAATACTATTATAATTAACATAGGGTCAAGTGTAATAATATCTGTACGTGTGACAACTTATATTTAGTAGCATCAAATCTTCTTTGTAATTCTAATGACCATTTAGAAATTTTACTAGTTTGTAGACTAAAATAACATTGATTTCTGAGAAAATTGATTACCTCATTTATATTCTCCCTTTTTAAGTATATGAGTAATCAGCTACAGATGAATTTTCAAAATTTTCTTTGAATTTTGTCGATTCTTTTTAATCTTGAATTTGGGAGTTTTTTTTTTTTTAAATAAACAGCTCTCAGCAAGCATCTCCATCACCAAATATCTTGACTATTGTCACATCAAACTGGCACAACCGTCCCCTACGTCCTCACTACTTCTGAATTTACATATTATACTTTTTCATGTCATTTTTTAAATTTATTCATGTAACAAACATATAAACTGTACAAATCATAAATATATAACAACAAATGCTCACAAAGAAAAACACTAGTGTAATCATCACATATTAAGAAAGAGAACGGGAGCTGCTTTGTACAATTCTCCCTTGTACGCCATCCCAGTCACCATGCCCCAAAAAAGTAATTAATTAGTTAATTAAAGATTTAAATTTATATTTAGTTTAAAGTAAGAGAAAATAGCTTACATAGAGGGTGTCAAGTAAATTACTATATTATGGAAGTATATCCTTAAAACTAACAATGATAATTCCTTGCTTTGGTAGCAAAATGTATTAAAAATAAATTCATTAAAATATAATTTATTTTGGACCCTGGCTAAGCACCTGTCTATGGCATGTTTTTCCCTATAACAGGTTCTCATATCTTTCAGAAATTTTGAAAGCATGAAAAATCAATTTAATTTCAATTCATTATCCATTTCATATCCTGAACTCTGCTTGGGGAATGCACAGGTAAAGGGTCCATATGCTAAGAAGAATAGTTTAAAATTCTTGTTTTGTCTACTGCCAAAAAAGTAACATTTTGTAATCAGGTGAAAGTTAATCATCTAATTAGGTGTTCTTTTTGCATTTTCTGATACCTCTGGATAACCATGTTCCTTTTAGGCTTAACACCAGTAGCACTTCTACTCTATCTTTACTCCCATAATCTCTATTCAATTGCCTTACTGATCTCCCTTTCTTTACAGTGTCTGTTTCTTTATCTCTTAGATGCATGCCATAAAGAAGGCCTTCTTAGAGGCCAGCCCTGTGCCTGAGTGGTTAAGTTTGCGAGCTCTGCTTTGGCGGCCCAGGGTTTCACCGGTTCGGATCCTGGGCGCAGACGTGGCACCACTTATCAGGCCATGCTGAGGCGGTGTCCCACATAGCACAGCCAGAGGCACTCACAACTAGAACACACAACTAACTATGTATGCGGGGTGGCGCTTTGGGGAGAAGAATAAAAAAAAGAAGATTGGCAACAGTTGTTAGCTCAGGTAACAATCTTTAAAAAGAAAAAAAAAAAAGAAGATCCTTTTAGTTAGTTGTATGGTTTCATGGTCACTATATTACCATTTTTATATAATACAACATACACTTCCATGCTGAGATTGAGTTCTGATAGTGCAAGATTGAGGGTGGAAGAAGAACAATGAGACTAGTGGGGTCCTGAACAGACCCACGGAGTTATGAGCTTTGGGAGGACTTGTGGAGTAGAAAATGTTTCCCAGTTGAATTCTCCCATTGCATACACACCTACCACACAGTCAAATCCCCCAGAACCATTTTCACTCAATTAAGATTGAGGCAGAGAGTGCATCCATGTTAAATGATCTAGTTATAACAATTTCATGATTAAGATAAATGTGCTCTTACGTACTCTGTGTTTGCTCTCTCATTCTAGTTCATTATAGACTAAATTGGTGATTATAATGGAATGGAAATAGGCCCATTAAGGCAGTAACCCACAAGTATATCAAGTAGGGTGCAGCTTCATTTACTCATATCAAACTGAGAATTAGTCCAAAAAGCCAGGATCTTCTAAAATAGACACCTCCATATTTTAGAAGAGATGTTTATTTTCTGTCTCTTTCAACACATACACAAAAACAAATTATTAAAGCGGACATAATCAGGAAGACATTATTTATGGTAACAGGTTATGCATTTTTTTCCTTATGCTTTTGTTTTTTTAATTTGCTAGTTTTCCCCACTACCTCCTTCACCTATACTCACCTGTGGCTTAGATATAGACTCAATCAATGCGTGCCCAGTGCCTAAGGCACAGAAAGTAGAGCATGGATTGATACATTTTGGGGTGGGGAAGATTCTATGGCAGAGAAATTAAAAGTCTTTATCGACTCCAACCATAAGAGAGTGCTTCCTCCCACTTTCATTGTGAAATAAAAAAAGTTAAAGTTCTGAAATCTGGTAAATAGTTTCCAACAGAAACCTTGGAAAATTAACTCATATAATACACCTTTGCCTGAATAAATACTGAATATGTAAAGAAAAAAAATTGCAAGTTGTTGACAGAGATATCTATGTGCTTGGATGTCATATTCAGGATATTTTGTTCAGGAGTATTGATATCTGAGAATTGACAGTTTAAACGCAGAAGAATAATTTGATCGTATAGCAGCTGTGCAGTTTAAACAGAAGAATCTACAACTAGAGGAAGAAAGCTAAGTTAGGAGACAAATCAATTCAATAAAATAAACATGTATTAAGATTAGTGCAGAATTCTTGATGATGGGTGGTGAGAAGCTAAGCTGTAGCAGTTTTGGGGAACATGGAAAGGTGAAAGACGAAGGGAGATGGTTCATATATATTTAAGAAAAAGAAACATCAAAATTTTATGAAAGTTTGTATGTCAATTGAAGGGTAGGTGAGTAGGAAGAATAAAACTTATTTCCTAGATCACTGAGAATATTAATCAAGGAATAATAAAGGTTTTGGAAGAGGATTAGTTTTCTGTACATTGAATTTAAAGTACTTATGAGAAATAGAAGTGGAATTTCAAATAAAAAGTTGGAAGAGCCTCAATATCAGAAGATGATTTTTATATGGAAAAAAATGCAAATAATTAATCATTGGCATAAAAAGCAAAATCGCTACAGGAGAATGTGCAGGTGAGCAGATATGAGTAAGGGCAAAATTGAGTAACAACATTTTCCTATGGGAGAAGAGAGAAAACTTAAGATGGACACTGAGAATAATTTGTTAATAGGCAGAGAAAATAACTAGGAGAATATGGGGGCTTAGAAGCTGATGGAGACAAGATTCAAGAAGAGAAAGTGCATGAAAATAACAAATACCACAAAAAGGTCAGGTGTGATTAGCACTGAAAAGGGAATGTTGATTTGGCAATCAGATAATTACTAATGACCTTCCCAAGAACATTCACAATGAATAGGCTGGGTTGAGAATGGGCTGATTTGAAAAGCTTGGCTGTGAATGGAAGTGAAGATAAGTACAGAAAGCACATACCATATTACTGGCAGATCACACAAAGAACTGTAAAGAGGCTTTATTAATTTTTTTTCAGGAAAGTATAAAGGTATAAACAGCTGTAGAGTCTGGAAGTATGTCATTGGAACATGAGCCAGAGGAGATCATAAACTCTGATTGTAAAAATTTCAGGACAAGTTGTTTCCTCAGAGAAGAGTCAGGTGTCTAATAAGATAAGAAAGTGGAAAAGGCAATCTGTGAGAGATCATTTATACTACACCTGGAACATTTATAAGACTCAATAAATATTCATGAATGGCATCCATAGAGATAGAATGCACAGATCTGACAAAGAGGGGAGAAATGGAAAAGTCAACAGAGCCTTCAGATTAATATCATCTTAAACATTGTTGAGATGATCTTCTAAAGGCATGAAGGACTTTCTCCCCACGGTATTGGAAGATGGTTCGAAGGACATTGTTCACAGTAAGGTGGGGCCTGGGGACACAGGGATGTACAGTCATCTTCCACTCCCTCTTTAACCGGAGAGCATCATGTGTTGATGTTTTCTGTAAGGACTTTTTTTTCAGGAAAATAAACAAAACAATAAAAATCATAATAATCTTGTAAACCACTTTAAAATTTATCATGGTACCTCTTATGAGTTGAATTTGGATTTGGGATTTTTTTTTCCCCCATAGAAGTCTCCATTGGCCATGCCTCAATGGACTTTTGACAATTTTATTTTATAAATATATATTTTATATATGTATCATATTTAATATAAAATATGATAGATTTTATATAATATAATACAATGTGAAATATAATCTCAATTTTACATATATATAAAACTATAAAATCCATGTAAATGATCAAAACTTACAAATAGATATGTGTACATGCAAACTTGATTTTTCTAAATTAGAATTTGATGTTTTTATGAAAGACAGCTACTAACAGAAAGAATCGGGTATCAAAATTAGGCATGGCACGGAAAAATCTCGCATGTTTCTGCCCTGTAGCACTGTCTTGGACAACTAGGATAGGTGGTAACACAGATGCGTGTGTTGAGAGGAATGTAACAAGTTCCGATATCCTTTCTTCTTTTCTACCCCCTAGGATGTGTTATCCCGGATTTCTCTTAGTCTTATTTTTCCTTTGTGGTCTCAGTTTTGCTCTAATTTACCCATTTTATTTCCACTGCTAAATTCTGACTTCTGCTCCCAATCTATTCAAACATGACCAATCTACAGTGTTCTCTGTTCTACATCTAAACACCTTTCAATCCTGGCTGCTCTAGCCACGTATTCTTTCACTCAGGCTTTTTAGTGCTTTCCCAGTGCCCCCTGGATCAAATGCTGGCACCTAACTATGGCCTTCAAAGCCATTCACCCACTGGCTCCACTTCTGTGCAGCCTCTTAGCCCTCATTCAAACACAACCCGTATCTTCAAGCTTAACTTTCTGTGTTCTAAATCTTTTTGTTTGTTCTAAATCTTTCCTCTTCGTGTCTGAGTTTTATCTTAACTCTTCATTGTTTATGAAACAACTTTGCTACTTCTTTTCCTAATTAGATATCTTCTTTTCTCTACATCACTTGGTGAATGACAGTTGTGTCAAGCATATTTCGTATATTATAGACATAATTCTCAGGTATAGTCAATACCAATCCTTTTTCCATATTTTTATTTACTTTTGAATTTAATTGTATATGTGAATGTCGATTACATGTTATTCGTGCTTTTGTCTGTGTGTGTGAGGAATATTAGCCCTGAGCTAATCTATGCCAATCTATGCCAGTCTTCCTCTATTTTATGTGAGATGCCACCCCAGTGTGGCTTGATAAGTGGTGCTAGGTTTGCACTCGAGATCCGAACCTGAACCCTGGGCTGCCCAAGCAGAGGGCACAAACTTAACCACTACACTGCTAGCCGGCCCCTATTCATGTTTTTACCACTCTTATTTTAAAGTTCTTAACTGTAGATGCAATATCTCTTGTAAAAATATATATATTGGAGATATGAAAGAATATTTGTCACCAGAGCACAAAGTCGTGTATATCAAAAACATGATATTTATTACAAAATAAGAAATAAAGAGTAGAAGTATAATAGTTTTCAATTATACTTTGTGAGCTAGTAGGAAAATTTTAAATACACTGAGAATTGCAAAATAAGAGAAAATATATTTTGAATGTTTTTAAGTATATAGAAATTATCTTTTGAATGCCTCTAGTTAAGAATATGTTGAGTATCGTGATTACTGTCAAAATCCCTTGGAAATTTATATAATACAATATATCACATTCTATCCTTTAGAACTCACAATACAGAAACACTCTGTCTAGTATTTTATTTAATAGAAAGAGTATTTTGTTTTCCAGGTGTATGTTACTTAGATAGCTAATTGCATGGTTGAAAACCAAAGTGAAATATTTGCTGAATAATTGGAAGGGAAGGGAATGGAAATAAAGAGAAATTTTTCAGCAATGTGTTTACACGTGTCTAAAAACTAAAAGAGGTATCCTTGCATTTAACCATATTTTTCTTTCAAAGACTTTTTAAATTCTTTCAATTCTAATCATATGTGAAGTATATAAGAAGAATATTTTAGTTATTCTAGAATTCTGGCACTCCCAGAGGTTTTAAGGACAGAATTAGCATGAGAACAGAGAAGTCATTTGGAAGATAACAATCACAGAAAATATGAAAAATATCAAGAAACAACTTTATAAATTAAACATTTAGCTCTGGGTACACATAACTTGTATATTTATATTTTCACTTGCCACACATTTTATCTTCATGTTCTTGTTAATGTCGTGGAGTCGATTCCTACTCCTAGTGACCCTGTGTACAGCAGAGTGGACCTTTGCCCAGTCTTTTTACTTCATCCTCTCACCTCTTGGTGCTATAGCAGATATGCTCTGCTGCTATTCATCAGGTTTTCAAGGCCAAGTTTTTTTGGAAATGGAAGGCCAGTTCCTTTTTCCTAGTCTGTCTTAGTCTGGAAGCTCTGCTGAAACCTGCCCGCCATGGATGACGCTGCTGGTATTTGAAGCATTGGCTGCATAGCTTTCAGCGTCACAGCAAATATCTTCATGTGGTACATTCCTAATACTTATTATAGATGTAAAATGGAAGTCTTTGTTACTCTAGTCTCAATCATGCTCACTTTAGTTAGAAGAGGACTTCCCAAAGGACAAACTGTTCATCTAAGTTTCTTACTGGGAGTGGGGTAGAGAGGGACAAAAATCATAGAATGAAAATTAAATACAGACATTAAATTATTCTTCCTACAGTGAGAATTAAGTCCAGAGAAATAAAACGCCTACAGCGTATGTCGGTCTGAATAGGGGAATGATCTTAGTTTCTTCTCCCATATTCCAAATCATAAATGGATAACTAAGACATATAAAGTCCCTTTTAATAATTATAGGATATGTCAGGTTTCTGAGGACTTTTATGAGGACACAATTTGGGAAAGTAACTACGCAAATACTTGGCAGTTTAAAGATCATCTGCTGGAATCATAAATAAATTCAAATTTTTAACAGTCAATACTACTCTCTAATAGTACATATGGAAATAGTTTACTGGATCATTATGTTGCTGCTACTGGTTATTGGTGTTTATTCTTTAAATTCTGTGATCATTTCTGGATTTTTGTAATTTTCTGTTTAAACTAGCAAATTGATGATAAATTATTGTTTTTGTTTTGAATGATAAAAACAAAAAACCTTAGGAAAGGCAATCTCCATATAGCATGTATGTAATTAGAGACAATACTGTTCATATCACCCAGAGTGTACATCCTCCGCGCTCCCTTCTCTCGTCTGTCTGTCTGTCTGCATGTGGTTGGAGGTTAGAAGCATCTGGGAAAATGTTGGTAGAGGAAGTCGACTTTTTGCGAGATCTTAGAATTCTCTAATAGCCGTGTCTTTTTGACTCAAAAAATTATACTTAATTCCTTGCAAGGCTGTATGCTTTGATATATAGATATATAGATGAATACGTGTTTGTTAAATGTTACGTTTTAACTTAGGAGAGGAAATAGAGCAGAAAGAATTGAAGTCTCTGGAAAAAGCTATCTTTTGCTTTAAATATACACAAAAACAAGCCTGAACTCATCATGAGCGCTTACCTCAGCCACTGTCATTATCGTGATTAACTATCATTAAAGCCATCACTGAAATGAATGAGCTCCTAGATAAAAGGGGCACTATTTTCTTTCTGTTAAATGACAAGAAAAAAATCCATTTGAAATGACATGTTTCCCTATTTCTAAGTGCAAACTAGCACATTTACAAAATATTTTATTGCTGAGCTAATTGTTACTACACTAAACAATGTTTCAAGACAGAATGTTTTCATTATTCTCTGCAATTCTCATTTCCCTTTCTATCTGTCTCTTCTCATACTTTGTTTTTTGCTCATTTTGAATCTTCGTCGTGTTATCATTTATAAATATATCCACTCCATTGGTTTCAAAATGCCTCTCTTTTCTCCATTTATTTTTCAATGGGGATGTGTAATGGAAGCACATCTTTCATATAAGACAAACACGTCTGTGTTTTTGAAATCTTTATTACATCTTCGTCTTATCAAAGAGACTATAAAGCCCGAGAGTATATTTTCTTTTAAATTTTAGTTGTTACGGTAATTTGGGGATGCATTGATGTTACTATTATGCAAAGCATTTATATTTTTTAATCTAAATTTGGTGTTAGATTTATTTTTTCCTGCCTTCACTTCCTTAAATCTTTGCAATAGTGAGTGATTGTTATGTTAACAGATTTACTAAATATTAGATGAAAAAAGAACATTTATTAAACTATTTACTGCTCTTTTTTTCTCATTGGAATACCACTGCTTCCTTTCACCCCACAGACCCTCTGCCCCAGGACACACACACACACTACTGAGCTAACCATTCAAAACACTTTGTGGCAGCGTTAGTTCCCAGCCAGCCATGTGTGTATTTCTAATTAGGTTTTTTTTTTCTTTTTCTTTCTTTCTTTCTTTTTTTTTGCTGAGGAAGATTTGCCCTGAGCTAACACCTGTTGCTAATCCCCTTCTTTTTGCTTGAGGAAAATTCACCATGAGCTAATATCTGTGCCAGTCTTCCTCCATTTTGTATGTGAGTAGCTGCCACAGCATGCTGCTGACAAGTGGTGTAGGTCCACGGGCAAGAATCAAGCCCAGGCTGCTGAAGCAGAATGCACCAAACTTAACCATTAGGCCATGGGGCTGGCCCCAAATTAGTTATTTTTTTATGTGTTTGTCTTTTTAAATTAGAGTTTGGGATACCCATCCTCTCTGCTTATATAAAGTTATCCCTTATTTATTTCATCTTTTTAAATCATGTTGTTTTATGAATGTATTCTGCTATTTGACTTTTTGCTGTATCTTATCACACTTACATTCGCATCTCTTTAGATTATTATATTATTTTAATTTTTAGAGCACTAAATTCAACTCCTAGATTTTGAATTTATTGGATACCCTTCTTAGGGCCAATTTTCTTCACTTATTATTTCTGGAATCTTGGACTTTCTGACTAATAGTTTGGCATTTCCTTTACCCGGCACTTTTGGGGCCCCAGCTGGTATTAGGTCTTATAATGGCATCTCAGAACATCTGCCCAACAATTGTATTAAGGAAATCAAAGATACAGTAACCAAATCTTGGCTCACATCTTGGCCCCTGATTCGTAACTGTGTTCTCTTGCTCCCTTTCATATATACGGCTCAGCACCAATGTTCTGTAGCAGCTTTTTTATTAACCTCCTTAGAAAAGCAAGGAGGATGCCAAGTCAAAACCCTAATAGGTAAAAGACATGAAAGACCTTTCATCTCATTACCCACCGTGAACCAAATTCCCAGTCCCTTGGCTACTTCTGTGTCAATAGGACATATTTCTTCAGCTCATTACTTTGTCTTTTATTCTTTTTCTTTTTTTTCTTCTTCTTTTGTTCTCATTTAAGGCTATGACTTTTAATTATTTATTCATTATAATTTCTCTCTCATTGTTGTATTTTATCTCTCATTGCTGTGTGTCCAGAGCCAAAGGAAAGCTTCAAAGCATGAACTTTAACACCATCTTGACTGCAATAATATTAATGGTATTTCTAATAATAAGCTATTAGGTTGAGAATAAGTGTTTTAATTAATAGAGACATTATACTTCGGAAGATGAGGTAGGTAGCATTTCCTTTGTTACACTATGGCCCCCAAAATGCAGTTTGGTTTCAAATTCAGTAAGCCAAATTTATCTCGGAGGAAAAGAAAGAGAAGAACAGGATAGCTAATAAGTGCCTAACAATCTCCTTCTGTACTGCATCCAATATGTCACTCACCTTTTCTATTTTAATACTTGCCAGCGTTTTCAGAGCTTGGTAATGAGTTTGCCGATTGCTATTGTAGATTTGAAGATGTGATAGCTGATGACCCAGGAGAGTGCCACTCCTTTGCCTTTCTTTCATGAATTATATTGAACATCCGTCAGATCAAGCACTTTTGGCCTCTGCTAAAATCGGCTGGATTTGAACTGGCCACTAGGAAAGGCTTTGGTTCTAATTATCAAAGATCTTTGCCATCCTGTTCCTCAGAGACTTAATTTTCTTACTTTATCTTCACTCCTTTTATTTTCTAATCACAGTTCTAGCATTTGAACCACGTTAAAAAAAAAAGCTTTTTACTCTTCAAAAAGTCAAGAATTGAAGCAAAAAGTGAATTCGGCTTTTTTTCTCCTTGATCTTTCTGAAAAGTCCTTAATTCTTATGAATTTATGATTTAATTAAAATATCTGTCTATATATCTGTCTGTCATCTATATATCAATTTATTCCATTTACACATTTGCTTTATCATTAGACAAAGGGAATGGAATATGTTGAAATATACTTCAAAGCAGCAAACTCAGTAGGATAACCAGCACTAGCGTAAAACGTTTGTTAAATTAGTTACAGCAGTCATACTGTAGTCAGAGACTAACACGGATGTAAATCATACTACACTGGATGAAGGTCAGCCCCAAATCTCAGTGTAATCCATTTTGATCTAAACTTAAGCACTATGCAACTTTTTCTCATCTTCTAAAGGAATCTTAAGATCTAGAAACAAAATAAGGTAAAATTTCTAATTATCCATCCTTCACATTAGATAAACATATGAATCTTGGATCTCACCACTCTTTAATAATTATTACCAATCCATAACTATCCAACCTGAGACACAGAATGAACTTTTCTCACATTTCTTTAAACAGAGCCATCTCAGGCATTCAGAGTGGAGACGAGAGGTGACGATGACAGATAATAGCGGAGAGGCTCTCCCACATGTGAATGTATCTGAACCCGACACATAG
Organism: Equus asinus; assembly: GCF_041296235.1. Classification (NCBI taxonomy): domain Eukaryota; kingdom Metazoa; phylum Chordata; class Mammalia; order Perissodactyla; family Equidae; genus Equus; species Equus asinus. The sequence goes on from NC_091792.1 coordinate 138,374,845, forward strand.
TAGAGAATAGTCAAAGAAACAAACATGACAAGGGTGAAAGCAAGCGAGCAAGCTGGGCCTTCTTGGGAGAAGCCTGGCATCCCCTTACACGTAGACCCTATCAGAAAGCAAAGTGACATTATCCTACAGTGATTGAAATCTCCACCTCTGGATTATTGCCCTATACAACACAGTTCGTGTCTATCTTTCACTCTATGCTGCACATTCTGGAAGGAAAAACTGCCATGTTTCTTTAACTTGTCAATCTGCCATGTCCAACTCAATGGCTGGCTAATAGGAATTAATAAATATGTATTAGTTAAATACTTGAATGAATGACTAGATCATCAAGCTAGCTAACAACTTTTTTTTATTCTTACTCTCTTAACTCACTTTTGTGCATTTCTGCTTTGATGAAATAAGGTGATCATGTATACCTCATAAGATACTGTCTTGCCATCATATGATTACTTTCAGCAATGCAGTATAAATTGTTTTTGAAGTTGCTTTCAAAAGCTATGGTAGTGACCAGATATTTTCTTGGTTTTTCAATAATCTCCTTAAAGTCAGTATTCATCTCTGTGTTTGATGTACAGTAACTGGAAAGTTCTCAATAAATTTGATTTATATGAATTAATTGATGAAGGATATATAGTCAACAAAGCCTCAAAAATATTCTTTAAAAAGCAATTGTTTATTAGTTACTTTTATTTTATCTTATGTTGAATATTTATATCTTCAATGATTTTGCACACTAGTTAAAACCAGGGAGTTTCGGTCTTTGCAAATTTGTACACCCTATCTCCATACTTGTTTCTTTGAACTTAGTTGCTGCTCAGTATAAAAAAAGAAAGAATGACTAGTCTGACATATTTCCATATTGGGATATCTTATTGACTCTGTAGTTCTGTCAACATTGCTGTGGTCTATAGCTTATGAAATGTTTCTGATTTTGTATGCTGGCTTCATAGAAATTTATCAAAAGAAAAAAAAAATAGGTAAAGCTTCCTTGTAATGATTTTTTTAATAGGACTCAGGCCATCCAAAGAATTCTGCAAGATTTGTCAAAGTTCTAAGATGGTGAAAACTAGATTATTGTCAGTTAATGGATGAATATTTAAAATAGCTAGCATACCAGATTGTCATCAGACTCATTAAAAGGTAGAATTGTATTTGCTGCTATTTCTATGCTTTATAGTACATCAATCACTTATAAAGTCATCACACACAACACATTTGTGTCACACTTTAAGGAACTTGAGTTTAATTTTATTATTTTGCAAAATTTTAGAGATTTGTAGTCATAATTTTGTTTTAGTACTGTTTTTTTACAAGCTCTGTACACAATCAAAAAAATTCACTCGTATGGAAATCGTTGAACTGGAGCTTTCAAATATTTGTGGAGAGCAGTTAGGCATGTGTCTAAGGACAGACACACAAGAAGGTATAATAGAGTGGGTGTGTACTGCTCACAACCCAAAACGAATGCCTCCTCCCAGAGGGCTGTGTGGGGCCCCATCTGCACACTCACCAACAAGACAGGGCAGAGCCCACTGAAAATAGGGACAGAAAAGTAAAATATTTGAGTGAGCTATTTCAGTCAAGCCCAATTGATAAAATTCATGTGACAAATAAAAGAGTACTTGAGGGGGCCTTCTGATAGACAGGAGAGAAGCAAAGATGTCCTGGGAAAACACTATGTGGACTGCTAAGTGGGAGTAGCTGTCTAGAGTCACTAGTCTATTATTAGGTGAGTTAGTTTACCCAGATAAACAGATGATGATCTGAACAGACAGCGACAGGTAATATGCTCCAAGACATTACTTTTCCAAAATTTGTCGATGCTTGAGTACAGTTTGTTAAAGGACTTTGGAATTGTTTTGAGGGAATAGAAACATCCAAAATAAAACTCTACAAAGGGGAACACATCTGGCATTCAATAAATGGAAAGCTTTATTTTAGTCATAACAATGTTAATTTGAGATATATGTTTCGATTATAATCTTTGAATGTTACTTAAATATGACACGTATATGGAAGCACTAATGAACTGTTTTCTTCTCCTTTTCTTTAGCACAAATAATTCGTAATTCCTCAGGTTCCTGTTGTAGCATTGGTGATCTTTAGATTCAGATTACATGACCAATATTTATTTTTGCAAACCCCTACCTATACACCTGGCCTCTGATATATAGTCAGGATCCCTCTGTGGGGCTATGGCAGTCGATTATGGCTGGCATTCATTCTGATTGGTGGGTGCTTGGCTGCTATTGTTTGATATTTGAACTCAGCCCTTTACCAAACAATATTAGGGAGAGGTAGGATGTTCATATGTGCTCAATGAAAGTTTGTAGAACTGTAGACATGTCAAAAGCCAGGTTACGGCCAAGTGTATTTGGTCTGTGGAAGCATGTGATATCACAGGCTATATTTTGATTTTGGTGCTTACCCAAGTCCCTCTTACTTAAAATAAAATATAGCTTGACAGGTCTATCAAAGTAAATTGACTCTCTCAAGAATCACTTTTTTGGGGCTGGCCCGGTGGCGCAACAGTTAAGTGTGCACCTTCCGATTCTCGGCAGCCTGGGGTTCGCTGGTTTGGATCCTGGGTGCGGACATGGCACAGCTTGGCATGCCATGCTGTGGTAGGCGTCCCACATATGAAGTAGAGGAAGATGGACACCATGTTAGATCAGGGCCAGGCTTCGTCAGCAAAAAGAGGAGGACAAAAAGAGGAGGACTGGCAGTAATTAGCTCAGAGCTAATCTTCCTCAAAAAAAAAAAAGAATCACTTTTTCAATCATTTATCTTTTCTCTTGTTCTCTACTATGTCAATGGAATGGCTACTTTTGAATATTATATCTTCATTCCTAATCAAATATCATTTATTTCACAAGTGTTGCAAGAAAGGTAACTTAATTACAGAGGCCTCATTAATTAAAACAAAGTTTGCTTTTTACAGTACTCTGTATAGGAAATAGTTTGTTTCATTTGTTTTTAACATTTATATTGAAATATAACAACATATAAAAATGACGAATGTTAAGTATATAGCTCAATTAATTTTTACAGGGTAAACATACCCATAGAACAACCACTCAAATTAAGATATAAAACATTACCAACACTCCAGAAGCCCTCGCCATGCTTATTTGGTTTTTTTTTTGATTTCTAATATTTTACCATATCTACGAATTCTTGTTTGGGCATAATCTGGAGGTGGAACATCGTGTTCTGTCAATTTAATAAATTAGATTTCTTTACCAAAGGTCTTTTTTGGGGGGAATAGGAATGGTGGGGGAGATATTGAGTAGCTATTGATTTTTTATGTTCTTTTTTATAATTTTTTGGCAAAACTCTTAATTTTTCTTCTCTGTCTCTTTCTTTCATTTTCTCTTAAAAGTGTGTAGGGACCTGAAATTGGCCACCCCAAAATATGTCTCTTTGGCATCAGGATTATTTGAGGCTGATTGCTTTTGATAAACTGGGACAGGGAAGGAGGCTCTGAGGAATGGAACTTGCCCTTTGTTAGGACATTTACATTTGTAAGGTAAATCTCTATCTGTAAAGGTGCCTCCCTCTCTGTACCAGGAAGAAGAGAGGAGATGACCTTCTCTCTAGAAACTCTTGATCAATACCAAAGGCAAGGACTTAAATCTGCATTTTATTGTGCTTCTCTGGTAACCTCCTGTAACTGACTTCCCTCCCCCTCCCAACATTGGCATCTCCTTAAAGATTAAGCATCTTTCTTTAGGCTGGGGACCGATTGCAGTGCACATCTGTGACCCCCCAGCCTGAGGTAACACACCTGCCACCCCGCGGCGTTCACTGGGACAGCAGACCTATCTGCCGTTTCCATCAAGAGCTGTGCTGACAGAGCAACCTCATGACTATTGTAAAAGGGACATTTCAATCACATGTGAAACACCCTGTTTGGGGGTATATAACCACTATGTGCACCCCACTTCTTCGGTGTCCCTTCTTCCTTTGGGAAGAAAGGCCCCGGGCCATGGTTCCTCATAAAGCTTTGTTTAATTTTCTCTTGCTATTCTGTCTCATGTGAATTTAATTCGTTCTCCGTCCAGACGAACCCCCATTTGGGGAGAGGAAATGTCTTCCTCCCCTACAAGTGCAATTTTATGTTTCTGACATTCTTTGCCTTCCAGGTATAGTGAAAACATGTGTTTAGTTTTATTTTCTCTTCATGTTTCAACTTTTTTAAAAGGTGAGCTGGGAAATTCTGATTTAAACAGTCACCATTCTCCTCAGGCATCTTGGAAAATCTCCATTTATTTGTTTTATTTTTACTCGCTTTTTTTGTTCTCCTGAAAGTATCATCTCATAATGAAAATCCCACAACACAAGCATGTGTATTCTATCCTAACTCTGGAGAAAAAAACGTACTTGTACCTCTCTTGTACCACTCTGCTACTTGCCAGATTTTATCTTTAATTTTACATTCTGGATATCAGTGAATAAATTCAGAATGAAATCAAGAAAGAGAATGGAGGGACAAATAGGATATTTTCAGAAGGTCAGTATGGACGTTTTTGGGAAATATTTTTGAAATATATCTTCATTTATGCAAATACATATACATTTCTACAAAATAGAAGGAGGAATTTTGAGGCAGTTTGAACCCAGAGGAAACACTAAGAAATTCAGGTTTTTAACAGGCATGTGCGAATGATAGGAGAATGCATATTTGTCAAAGATAAGTACAACAGTTTAAAAGAAATCTAAACAAAACAGAAAAACCATAGTAACGATCCATAAAGAACTGAGAGTGGCAAAATGACTGTTTGACTCATTTTTAAAGTAAAAACAAAGACACAGTAAGTTGACATTTTAGAGAAGATAGAAAAATCTTAATAGGCACCTCCATTTAGCTTTTTCATATTTTTATGTCACACCCATTGTGTTTCAATCATTGTATTAGGCACTTGGACTTTGGACTGTAGTTTTCATTCTCACAAAGATCCTCATGAAACCTATCAAAATTTGTTACACGCTACAGACATTCATTAAGTTAATTTGAAAGCATTGATAAATGGGTTAGATAGGAAGGCAGAATGTAGGACTTTGTTCCGAATTCTCTAGGAGGAAATGTGGTTCCTGCTACTATGTATATTTCCATTGCTTAGTTCTGGACCTTGGCATTTTATTTCAGAGAGTGTTCTTTTGTTTTTGTTTTTTTTTGTCTATGTAGAGGAGATCTTTAAAAAAGAGTAAAACAGCATCTTTATGATTTTGTCTTGCTTTCGTGCTTTGTTTATGATCAGTCTTATCTTGTTTTGCATCACATGGGTCAAGAAATTTCTCCAGTGCCCAGCCCCGTGGCCGAGTGGTTAAAGTTCTGTGTGCTTGGCTTTGTCAGCCTGTGGTTCTCAGGTTTGGATCGTGGGTGTGGACCTACTCCATTCATCAGCCATGCTGTGGATATATCCCACATACAAAGTAGAGGAAGATTGGCATGGATGTTAGCTCAGGAGTAATCTTCCTCAAGGGGGAAAAAAAAAGAGGAAGATTGGTAATGGACGTTAGCTCAGGGCAAATCTTCCTCACAGAAATAAAAAAGAAATTTCTCCATAAATCTTTTCAACTGTGACTTTAATTCAGATACTAGATCTATACATAGTAAGATTTCATCACAAATATTAATAAAATATAAAATAGTAAAATATAATTATGTTTACCATAGCTAATTTTAAGATAGAAAGGCAAAAAATATGCAACTTCTGTAAATTTATCATAGAAATAATATTATAACATTCTACAAAATCTCATGATTTTTATTCCTATAGGAAATCTGAAGTTTTAGTAGAGTTTTTCAACTGAGGTAATTATTTTTCAGTTTTATTATAAAATATTACCAAAAATCTACAGAAGTTTTGATTTCTAAAGACTATTATGATTGAAATTCAGCTTGCTTTCTTTAAGTAGGATATTTTTTTCTTTTTCCTTTTTTTCCCCCAATAATAGCTGAAGACTGAAAAAAAGAAGTGCTCATCAGGTTAACAAAGGAGTTAAGCATTCAAGGGAAGAATTTGCATTTTTAGAAGAGTCATTTGTTGCTATACCCTCTGCCTGTTACAGGAGAGAAATACCTAAGGGGAATTAAATATTCATGGATTATAATTTGCCATATACTAGTTACCTGCTTTTGCAGGATAGTAAATCGAATTTGCCTTCTTTCGTAATTATGGGCTCCTGCTATTCATTCTAAAGACTCTTCTTATCCAAATGTATAATCAGCAACCATACATTTTCTTCCTCCAATATCCATTTTTTCTTAACATTATGAGAAAATTATATTAGGATATTAAGTGTTTCCATATCTTTCTATAGAGAATAATTAGAGAGTTATTTTAGAGAAAATAATCTTTCTGGGTGGTTGTAATACAGCTCTGACTGAAGGCAGGGCATGGAAGAAATAGTCTGTTGGCATCTTTTTGACCTCTATGATCAGAACAGCTGCCTAAAGGGTGCTGATTTTTTTTTCCCATGCATTTTTATAATTGCATGTGACTTTGATACAAAGTCTAACTATGCTCAAAGGCCAAGCTTCATTTAAGGAAAATTATAGACTTGTACTGCTGAATTCTTAGAGACTGAGTTCATAAATGCACTTCAGCAAATTCTTTTTAAGTGGGGCATTTTTGATATGGTCCCTAAGGGTATTGGAATCTTCTACTAGGTAAAAATGTATGTCAAGAGGCTCCGAAATAAGCCTACTCTTGCAGTTGTTAAAATTTGAATGAGAGTTGAAATGAGGTGAGCATAGTAATAGAGAAATTGCAAAGTTGGGAAAGAACTAGCTTCCCTGGAGATTCCATATTGACTTTCCATACAACTTAGAAATCTGATGGGTCTGCAATTATAAGAACGTGCCCTTAGGGACAAAACTTCCCTGTCCTAGCAGGGTTTGTGTTTTGATGGATTTAACTGGGACAACTTCTAAATACTATGTGAAACTAGGTTGAAACTAATGGGTATTAGCCATAGTTATTTTAGTTTTAATACACTTTTATGCTTTTTCGGGAGTGGGAGGAGGCAGGGCTTGTCGAAATACTTCATAGCAGTGTTAGACTATCTCAGATTTACAGTTTTCTCAGTTGTATTTGAATTTCCTCATTGTGTGAAGATGTTAAGAAAATCAATAATGAAAGAGTATAAGAAATGTGAAACAAATTTCTGTAGATTTGATACAAGCATTTCAAAACGGTCCTTGCTTTTATTAGAGGAATTTATGTAGCTCATTTAATTCAAAGGAGAAATACAATAAAAATAGAATTATTCTCTCAAATCATATGTCAGAATTAAAGAGCATCTTTAAATAATAAAGTCAGAATTATAGATAACATTAAAGTGAAGTCCATTTACTGGAGGATGGGTAATTTATGGCAACATCAACTTGCTTCCACATTGTTACAAATTGTATCTGTCAAAAATTTCAGATACACAATTGATCCATCCCATTATTGTCATTTGAGCTCATGGATATTTTGATTCAGAATTTTGTCTATGCTATGGGTAGATAAATAAATAGAGAGATAAAGACAGAGAAATATATATATGCATGTGTATAGATAGAGATAGATATATATATATGTATACACACATATACAAACATATTTTTTATGAAGTGTTATTTATTTTCAACTGATTTTCCATATTTCCTACCTTCTTTATTTTATGATATTTTTATACATTCATGATCTGTTTCCATCTTTATCTTTGGAACATGAGTTTTTCACAGATGGAATTGTGTGTAAGTTCAGTTGGACACCACTTTTCCACTTAAGAGTGCTATTCAATTGGAGAGTATTTCCAGTTGGAAGTCTCATTTTGGCCCTGTTGCCACAGAGGCAAACAGCTTCCAGGAATTTTGATTTGCCCACATCAACTTTCATTTAGATTTGTCCCGTTGGTGTTCAGAAACAAGACCAGGGGGTGTCTGCAACTAACGCATGTTCCCATTCCTACTGCCTCAAATAAAGTATTTAGGTTCTGCATCTCAGGCTGTGCTCCTAACCATCGAGAAGTATTTGTTTCAGCATCCCTCTGAGGACAGCTCTGACATCTTCTAGGCTTCATGTTACATATAGCTCTCTTCAATTTCCACTGTTTGTTGTTTTTAGTTTTTTCATTCTTTCTTTCCTCTTCGATATGGGGTTGGGAATTTAAAGGCACTTCTAGTATCATAAAAATAATTCTTTTTCTTGTTGTTATTACTGTATGATTTTCAGGAAAAAGGTGAAGTGCCCACTTTATACCAGAATCTTCAAAGGAGAAAAGATAACATAATTTTAAAGCATAGAATTGAATTAAATTTATTCACTTATTTTTAAATCTATGTCAGAAAGTTTTATACGAAATTTTCCATTGTAAATATCATATTCTCTGATAATAATTTGGCAAAGTTTGAAAATAATAATAACAATTTCAGGAGACAGAAATAATTGTAATGATAACAACAAAAAATCTTAAATAAAAATTGAATTAAAAGAAAAGAGATATACTTATTTGACATTAGGTTCACAACCTAGTGGGAGGTATATTCACATATATAAAAAAGTAAGGAAACATATGATTGTGAATTCTAGAAAAGAGCCATAAATGAAATGTTTGTGGAACAGAGAAATCGACTATTTTGAATAAAAAGGCTAGAATGAACATCCACCAAACTGTCTTTTGAATTGGTTTAGAATAATGAGCTGGATTTCCACTGTTGAGAAAGCACATGAAGGAATAAAATGTAAAATATGGCTTGATTTCTCTTTTTAAAAAATATTTAAATCATATGAAAAGTAAAACAGTATTCTTATCTACAAATAAATTTCTTTGAAGTTATATTACTACGTTTTAAAAATATCCACATAAATTTTTACTGAACCATATAAGCAATGTTTACAGTCTTTGTATACCATCTTTGGATATTTGGAATCTTTTCCAACAGCTGAGGCAGGACCCATCTTCCTCACTATGACTTTCTTTTTTATTTCATAATTGCTTTAGTTTGCTATTGCTGCCATAACAAATTACCTCAAACTTTGGGAATGAAAACAATACAAATATGTTATCTCACAGTTGTGCAGGTCAAAAGCCAGGTACAGCACGGCTTAGCTTGGTGTCTATACAGAATTTCACAAGGCAGAAATCAAGGCGTGGGCTGCAGTACATTCTGGAGGCTCTAGAGAAGAATTTGCTTTCAAACTAGTTTTAGTTGTTGGCTGAATTCTCTTCCTTGCATCTTTGGTGTGGTCCCCATTTTCTTGCTGGCTGTCAGCAAGAGAACAGCCTTTGTTAATAAAGACTGCCCCAATTCCTTCTAGTGTTTTCCATGTGGCAAAGGAGGGTGGAGTCCTTCTCAATCTTTGAATCTCTCTGACTTTCCCTTCTGCCACATTTTTTCTGGCACTCTAAGCAGGGAAAATTACTGGCTTTTAAGGGCCCAAATGAATATATAAGGCCCAACCAGAAAATTCAGGATAATTTCCTTCTTTTAAGGTCCAAAACGTTAATTATATCTACAAAATTCTTTCCATCTCATCATGTAAGGTACTCACAGGTTCCAGGGACATATTTCCTGGGGGGGGCGGGGGTAGGGAAAGGAGGTACCACTCTGCCTTCAATACTCTTTTTATGCATTTATCCAGCTTTAGTATTTACTCTCATATTTCATTAGCCAATGGTATAAGGCAACAGTAATTACCCACAAATCCCAACTCCATGGCTTCTCTCTATCATTGGAGACATAATTAGAAAATTACAGCAATAAGATAAGCATGAAATAAAATTAATTATATAATTGCATATTCAGAAATATTTTATGGACATTCTAAAGTATAACCAGATCAATATTTTCAACTAAATGTATTCCCTTATTTCTTTAGCCCTGCCCCAATCTCCCACAGCCCCCCATGCCTCCCTCCCACAGACACATTGTCTTTTAATGTAAAGTGTTAACGTCTTCAAAGAAGCATTTCCTCAGGGGCTACACGTCAGTACTGAACACTTCTTTCTAAACACACTATGTTTAAAAGTTGAATTAACTGATTGGCTAGCTGGCTGCTTGCCTAAAGTTCTCGCTGCTCAATTTAATGGCCAGTTTTACTTAGTTTTATGAAATGTGTCTAATGTCATTAATCCATATAATTTATATGAGTAATTATTTCTAAATCTTTTATGGAAAAAATAGCCCTTCCAAGAGCGTGGGTTCAATAAGTTTTCTCTCTCCATTTCCAACATTCTTATTCAGTTACAGATATTGTCCCACAGAACAACTAGCTGCAAACCAGTTCTTGATGCAAACCAGTTGGAGGAACATGGAAGCCACATGCGGAAGATGGAGGAACCACCAAATAGAAATTTCCTGCCAACTTAATCACTGCTTGCGGGAGAGCCACCTATTCGCTGGCCATGCCTGACCTGTTTTACACTTAACAAGAGCAAGATATTACATTAAGTGACTGGGAGTTTGTGGTTTATCTGTTGTAGCAAGTATCATTGCAATAATTACTACGGTTAACATGATAAAAGAGGCTCAGTGTTGTCCAATTAATGAACTGCCATCCCTGAACAGCAGCCTGTATTTTAAAACTTAGGATCTACAATATCTGGACTACATTAGATCTGGTGGTTGTTACGTTCATCTTGAACCAAATCACTTGCGTATCAGGGGTAGCTTCTCCTCTGTGGATTGGTCAATATGCAGCATGAACAAACCATCTCTTTGTTCTGTAACAAGCTTAACATTTCCACACAGGGATCACAATCATATACTTATTTCAGTAGTTTTACTGAGATCCTGAAATTCTTCTCCTCTTTGTCTTGCAAGAGGTTTCTTGGGGAAATAAATACTCCCTCCAATAATTCAAAGGACTTACTGAGCTCCTGAAAGAATTGGACGAAGCTGATATGATGTCAACCATTCTACATCAAGTACTGGCTATTCTACGAGAGGATTCAAAAAAAAAATTTGTGTGAGCACCACACACTATTGACCTTCATATGGAAAAGCAATTTTGTAACTATTTTTCAAAATTGATAATAAACAAATAAGCAAAAATACTTTAATGCCCCATGATTCAAAACTTTAAAAGGAATTTATAATCTTAAACAATACAAAAAGTTTTACAAATAATTTTAATACTATGTTATTCACAGTTCAGGGGAAGATGTGCAACATAATTAGAACAGCGCAGAATACAGCAATTGTAGAAAACTTGACACAAGTGAGAGAAAAAATATGATGTAGGGAGAGGCAGATTGAAGTATGGGCTATGAGATACAACCTTAAAGAAGAAAAGAGAAAATGATAGGTAAACAGTAAAAGCATAGTGGACAATGAAGGTGTGGAATTGGTATCGAAGTGAAAAAATGAGCAAAATACAGAGAAAGCAGTTCACTGCACTTGTACACGGAATATGCTTAAGCCAAATGTTTCTTGTCACAGCTGATCTCCATTTGGACTGCAAACTATAAAGTAATTTATCACCCATTATCGTTGATCTGTAAAGAGTCAAGATCAGACTAATTTTTGTTCATAAGTCTTCAACTACTTTTTTAATTCAAAAAAGTCTACAAAATTTCTACACTGAGCAGGACAGGCTAAGCTATCCATCAGGGCAGAGATTATTCTTGAATTTTGCTCCTGGTCAAAGACAGGCTTCTTCCGCTTCATCCTGTACCCATGGAGCCATGACACTTGTTTCAGGGATGTCGCTTAGTTTGACATCAGTCAGACCTTCACGACATGGAGGTGTGAGAGAACACTAGAAAATCTCTCCTACACATTTCCCCTAAAACAACCAAGAAAATGCAGAAGCTCTTATTTTATGAAATTATATTATAATTTCATGTGCTTTATATGATACTGTTAAAAAGTTATTAAATATTAATTCTCCAGAGCTGTTTCTGAGGGAAAGATTTTTTAATGGCATTCCCAGGATGTATTGTAATGCTTCCTTGTTTGTGTATTTGAGTCTATTTTTAGAAGAGATTCTAAGTGGAAACTAACTTAGAAAATTTTTAAAATATTCCACGTTTCACTGAGGCCATGCTTACCCCTGGAGAATGTTCTAAAAGAATAAAAAAGAAGGAAGAGGAGACATCCATATAAATCAACTGATAAAAGTTCTTTTCTTGAAGACTCTAATTAGAGATAAGAAGAAGAAAGACTAAAACAATAATTGCCCTGAAAAATGGAAAAATAATGTTGTGTCGATTACGAAATAAAAGCAAGGCTTTCAGAATTATATCTATCTCTGATAAAAATTCCTCCCTACCTTTATCCTTAGTGTTATTCAATCAAATTATTTGGAAATTAATATCAGAACTCATTATGTCCATTATGGAAATTTTGTTATTTGTAAATTGTATCACTTATACAACTATGTAGAATAAATTTTGTGTAGTTCTGCAAACAAGATGTGAGTTCAGGTATTCACATCAAACTATTTTGAAATTTTTATAAGGCTCACAAAGAATAGGAGTGTGTGTGTTTTATGTGTGTAACTAATATTTCACTTATGCAGTTTTCTATTACATAATTGCTCTCACTTATGTATTTGTTTCTTTGTCTCTAATACATGAACCCTCTTTAGCCAGCATTACTAAGCTTCTCCTTCACCCTCACGTTTCACACATGCAAAATCAGTGCCCATTATTCATCATCCTCAATAGTAAATTCCCAAACAATTTTAAATTTTATTTCGAATTTAACGGTCAACTGTTGGAGGAGGTCATCAAGAAGATGTGACCGCCCATTAACTGCAAGCTGGACCCAGGCAATTGGAGGCTCCCCACCTCTCCCCTGACTTTGGAAAGTGTGTTCTACTTGCCTTCCCTGCTCCAGGAAGTTACCCCAAGGATACAGTCTTGAGATAGAAAATGTGGTTTTGAGACTATCTGGATTGGGTATATGACTGAACTCAGTTAAGGCCCTACATCAATTTTTAATATTCTGGTGGGCAGATGTGGACATCACCTGGTCTTGCAGCTGCCTGTGACAAGCCTTGTAAGTAAATTTCCTTGCTTACTAAACCTTCCACCTACCAATCTGGAATGGTCAACCTCTTGCTTGGGTCTCTCTCTGCCCTCCAAGTATAGGGGCCGATTTCAGATTACACTCAGGAAGCTCCTAAGGAGGTTGCAAGCCAACATCAACATCAATTCATTATTCCAGTGTTAACGTTTATATTTGCTAAAAGGTAAGCAATTTGAATTCAAATGCGGAGACTGTGGGAAAAACATAAAATATCCAATTAGATGCAAACATTGCATTCTGGTGTGTTAAAAACTTACCTTCATGTTACTACAGACATCTTGCAAAATTCCATCTCTTACCCCAATTAGAATTACAGATCAGTGTTTCTTAAAAAGCATATAAAAATCATAAATAATTTGCTATTAAATTAAATTCAGCATTATTTCAAAATAATTATTTACCATTATCAAGAAATTGATTATCCAAATAAAAATCTATGCAATAATATATCTTATATTATATTATTACCATATCTCTATAGGTTATGTTGTTTTAATTTGTATTTAATGCTACTGTCTTCATGTTTTTGTACATTGCCTTTCTTAAGCTCAAACACCCTTAAACCCTGATTTTCACTATTTGCATGGTAACTTCATAAAAAGCTCTTCCACATATTTAAAGAGCTAATTCATTTGCTATTGCCTTCAACCACATCATCTTAAACACTTCTGACTCAAGTCCTGGAAGTTAGCTGTTCTCTTCACTGTGCCTGACATGGTTCTGGACGTAACTATCATAGCAGGAGCTTTTATATGATGTTGGAGTGTGAATTTGTATGGAACTGAATTCATCTTTATGTCCAAAAACTTGTCCAGAGTAGTCTCCCTATCGATATTTAGTGAATAAACAAGCGAATACAAATTAAAATTTAGTGCTTAATAAAATGTTCAATAGAATAGAGAGGAAGTAATGATGATGCTAGGGAAGATTAATGAAAACATCACAAGGCAAAATTTGAGCTGGACATTGAAGAATGAGTGAGACTCTAAAGGCTAACTGGGAGAGACTGAGCTTCTAGACAATAATACCAGAGGCATTGCCAAGAGTGAAGACGGGGCAGTTGATTGAAACTAAGGTGCAGACTTTGTTGTCTTTTGTAATCTTGGGAGAAGTGGAATTTAAAATGAATCTGAAATTTGCATATAGAGACAATTTGCCAAGACAACTGTGTGCCTCAGAGAAGAGTTATAGAGAAAAAAAATCATCATCTTTAGGTTCTTAGTATATGTTCTATGTCTGGCCCCAGGCACTACTCAGTAGAACTAGTATTTAGAGTAGATTGATTTATCTAATTGCTACCTTTCATTTATACCATAGGTTATTCTAAAAAAAAATTTGGTTGTATTCCTGGGTTTCAGAATTTTATTTTTATGTAATTGACACAAAATTGTTTGCCTTATATTTGCTCTTATTTTTGTATTTAAAGGGGATTCCATATTATTGTAGACCTACTTAACTTTTAGAAAGATAAAATGTATGCACTGATATAGCCTATTTTCTATGAAGCTTAAATTCCTACATAAATGAATTGAAGTACATACATTTGACTTATATTCCACCTTTTCATAACACACATTTTTGAGAGTCCTAGCTATTAAAACTATTTAAGAATTTAACTGATAATGTTTCATCATTTTTTTTTTACCACGCTATATCAAGATTTAATAGGTTTTTTTTTTAAAGAAAATCTCAGTAAAAGAGTCACCTTTAAGGTTTTCCAACTCACAAAGAAGCAGACTGAACGTGTGCTTAAGAAATATTAGAGCAGAGATCATGGGCTGCTTTCTGTTAAATTAATCATCAGTGCGTGAATTTCTGATAGCTAAAAGAGGTCAAGAGAATCAGAGGGAAATTAAAAAATATTCAAAGCTAAAATAAAAGCTGTTGATTTCTTCCCCTTGAAAAATCACAGTTACATTTTTGTCACAATCTTTTTATTATTTTTAAGAGCAGAAATTAGCAACATTAGCATTAGTTGAATGGTATGCTATAAATGTGACATTGATAAGACTTTTTCTGAAGAGTAAAAATATTCAGTTGGGTCTTCTCTCCTTTTCTTTCTTGTTGTGCCTTCAGCCTTCTTTTCTTCATTTGATAAAGATTTGAAGTATGTGAATATTTCCATGGGAACAGAATTCCTTCAGGTAATCTTACTTTCTAAAGTAGCTTGACCTCCCAGGGAATACAGTATAGTTTCTGCTAAGTGTTAAAGTTGTGCAGGACTTTTACTTTGATAACCTGATTCTTATGTGACAGTTTCTCCATAGGAAATCTCATTCTCCTTCCAGGGTTACAATTAGTCTCTGTGTACAGCTATCTCTCACATGTATATTTCAGCTATAGACTTTTCTCCCAACCTACAGCACTTACATCCAACGGTTTACAAGGCACATTCATTTCAATATCGCATAGAAATTTCAAGTTTAAGATCCAGGTATTTGCCGATTATGTTCTCATCAAAATCTAGCCTTCATCAGTTGTTCCCTGTTTCAATGTTACTGTATCAGTTAATTATTGATGTGTAACAAGCCACCTTGAAATTTAGTGTCTTAAAACACTTATGAGTCTATTGATGAGCTGAGCAACTATCCCTTATCCTTCATGATTACTGGGCATTCAAATTAATCCTCCACTCACAGTTTTCACCATCTTTGACCAAATGGGCATTATTTTTCAAAAGGATCAGAGCAATCAACTTTTACATAATCTCCAGAGTCTGCCTTTTGCCTGTCTCCAGTTATGCTCTACTGCCAGATGCAATACTCTTTATGACACAACTCTACTTAAAATTCTTTATAGTCATTCTAGTCCTTTCCAGATAAACTTTAAAATGCTTGAGGTTTGACAGTCTAATTACCCAACATGTTTGGGAATATTTCTTGCTACTCTTAAACTTACTTTATTGATTTCAATATCTATAGAATCGTGTGTTCTATTTTCTCTAACAGTGGTGATTATACCACTTCCATTTAATCTTTGTCCTCTAATCTTATACAGGCTAATAATTTTTAGAGTTTTATCTTAAAAATAATTTTCTCAAGGGAGATTTCTTTTTAAACATTATTTTCACACCCTTATACTAGCCACAGACTAATTTAATTCTCCTCAGACTGCTACTCTACTGTCAAAATGTTTTATGTTTCTATTTCAATTTGTTAATTATAACTGCAGTTTTAAACTTCATTTCTGTATTGTCTTCTAGTCCATTGATGCCCAATAAAACTTTCCACAATGATGGCGATATTTGTAATCTGAGCTGTCCAAAACAGCAGTCGCTAGCCATATGTGATTGTTCAGCCTTTGATATAGTCGCATAATATAACCAGGAAACAGAATTATTAGTTTTATTTTATTTTAATTAATTTAATTTTAAATAGACACATGAATTAGTGGATAATTTATAGTATTGTTCTAGACTATTAGTTTTTTGAGAGTGGAATTAAAAAATGTTAGCTATATTGCCATGATGTCTATCATAGCATCTATTTAATATTTACTGAATGTACAAATGTGTAGGCCTTCTTTATGTCCTCACAGTTTCTGAAAGGACATACAGGTACAGTCCAGCATCAAAAAAAATAGATTCTTCCCTGTAGGTTATCAAAAATACACGTATATCAATATATCAAGAAAACAAGACTGGCCTTTCTTAACCTGTAGACTTGGTATCATTTGGACCCTCAAATAACTCTACTTCTGCTTTCTCTTTTGTTTATTTTATGTTCCTCAGTCTTCCTTCCCCCTACCTTGACTCTGTGATCTGTACTGTTCATGACCTAGATTGTCAAGACTGGTAAGATCTTTTCCTTGTCTCCATCTTGAAGAGTTCTTTTGAATCTTTGCAGATAATAGCTCTTTGTGTATTCGCTGGGAATGCAAACTTAGGTTTTTCTCTAAGAAAGGCAAAGCATCTTATTGGCACTATTGATATAGTTGGTAGCATACTTTTGAAGTATTTTATGCTACAAACAAGTCCTTCCACAATAGGTCAGTATGAGAAGAAAGCAAAGGAATGCAGTGGATGTTTTGTGATAAACGAAGAATAAGATAAATGTTTACCCTGATCTTTTCACACTGTATGTCATAGCATCATGGAACATTAGAATTTAAAGTGGCATAAACATTGGTATTTTATTTTTAGCATTAAAAAAAATTTCAAGCTAAATATATATACAGTTCCTAAACATATAATGGCTGTAAAAAAAGCTAGTCTGATAAGTGTTGGAAGAGTGTCTAGTAAATTAATCATCTCCCCCGACCACCCAAATAAAACAACATCGTGCAACCTTAAAAGCTAGGGTTTTGTGAAGCACGATTTGAAAACACTAACCCAGACTTCCTCCTTCGCTGGACAAATTACAAAACAGAGGCAAGCGGTGAAATGATTTGCCCAAATTAGCATATCACTGCCAGATTTAAGATTAGTTAGCTCTTGATTCTTCTGACCTCTAAGGTAATCTCTTTTGTTCAGTTCGATTTCTTTCCTTTCATGTCTAGTACTTTCTCTGTTAAACATAGTTTGCTTATTCTCGTTTTTGTACAAAATATGCAGAAAGATAAAGTGAAAAAGCATCTGATTTAGTGCAGCCATTTTGGTAATCTTTAAATAAAAAGAAAGTCTCTTACATTTTTGTAGGTTAGCCTTTCCACCTTAGTCACTCCCCTTCCTGACTATTCGTTCACTATTCTTTTTAAACATTGTATTTATATTTCTTTGGCAACTGGTGTTTTATAAGTCTTTCCTCCTCAACCCCAAATGTATGTTTCAGCAAAGTAAGCCCACTTTCTCTTAATGCCTGTGGATTCCTGCCATGCAATAGAGTAACTGGTTCACAAGTATTGATCAGTAAATAAGAGTTAAGTTGAAAACTGTTCTCAGAGGTAAGGAGGTGGGAAAGTAAAAGTTGAATTTCTTTATAAATAGAAACAGGTAAAAGCTGGATGAAATAACCTCCAATTTGCAAAAGAAAGAGGTGGTAGACATTGTATTTTCATGGGTATGAGAACATTGGCAAGAAAGGTAGATTTCATTCAAAATAATAAACCATTATTTTTAGAGCTGAAGGGATGCTCATTCTTTTGACTAATGGAGAGTCTCCTGTAAGAGCTGAACATCGAAGAGTAGAAAACTGAAGTTTCTCACCTGGAAAGAGAGCATAATAGAGATTTTCTATTGAGTAGAAAGGAAGAGAGGAATTCTAAACTGTGGATCATGTAATCAAGACTATGTAGTAGGTAAATTTTACTTGTTCTGTGATTCTTGTGGCCTTGAGTGTGATGGTAAAGGACAGAATGATAAGAAACATCAAGATTCCAAATGCTGTTTGAATGGACTGAATCAAGTCATAGAGAACAAGGTAAATTGATAGTTTAGTAATTACAGAATATGTATGCTATTAGCAAAATAATATGACTGAATAGTCATAGTAGTACATCTTTTATAACCCAAAGTGGAGTGTCTTGGTCAGCTGGGGCTGCTATAACAAAATGCCGTAGACTGGGTGGAGTAAATAACAAACATTTATTTCTCATGGTTCTGGAGTCTGGTAAGTCTGAGATCAAGGTGCCAGCAGATTCGGTGTTTGGTGAGAGCTCTCTTCTCTCATTGCAAATGACTGCCTTCTTGATGTGTTCTCACATATAGCGAGACACAAAGCTTTGTTCTCTTCTTATCAGAGCACCAATCTAATCATGGGGCCTCCACCATATGAACTCTTCTAAACATAATTACTTTCCAAAGCTTCCAAGTCCAAATACCATCACAGTGGGGATTAGGGATTCAATGTACGGATTTTGGGGGCCGGGCGGGGGACTCAACTTTTAAGTCCAAAGCAGGGAGAATTCCTTATTTTCGTTCTTTGTCTGATGATCATGTGTCTTCATGGATTCCTTTCCAGTGCACATAAAACCTCGTTTTGTATTAGCTGAAGGCTAGTGAAAGACACTAGAATATCTGATAATGGTTTTCTTCTCCTCTCCTTTTAATTTCGACTTTCTTATGTTGATTCAGAACAAAATTGTATCAGATGAAATATTTCAATTACCTTGGACAAATCCTTTTCCCAGAAAATTTGAAAAGTAAAACTGGATCAAAATTTGCATGCTTAAAGGCCATTGTTGGAATACTTGAGAGCATTAACATACATTCTAGGAAATATGGAGACTTCTGGGAAGCATATATGAATTGAAGGGAATAAAATTTCCATTTTTAGATAGAACTGTCTTGTAGTGAGGTCATAGAGATGTGCTTCCACCCATTCTCTTACCAATACTGTTCATTTGTATAATTAAATATAAATACACTCATTGATTTCCTTCCAAGATGAGTTTGGATTTTAGATATTCACAATCAATAGAGGAGTAAATTGATTACTTTGAAATAGATAACTTTCTATTTTTCAAATATGTTTTTGTGAGCATTTATGGCTCACAAGTTCTAGTAACATCAAATTTATCAACTTCATTCAGATTTTGAAGGGTGTAATGCTCTTATAATGTTAGCAATATATTCTGATGACTGAATCTTAGTTTGGATATAGAGTCAGACAAAGGATATAAGGATATATATTATTAAATAGCTCATATTCTCTCTGTTATCTCTTATTACCAAATTTTCAAGCTTTTTTTATTTTCTAACAGGAGGGGATTGATCAACATAGTTAATATTGTAAACATACGTCAGCACACAATCTTACCATTTCCCAAATGCTTCAATAGAAAATTAAGAAGTTATAAATAATACTTATATACTGACAATGTGACAGAACCATCTAATTCTTTCCATCTAGTCCTTTCTAACAACTGGAGTGTTCATAGCTGTGAATCTGATTTCTTTCTTGCTTCCCCTCTTGCACTTTGTGAAATGGCAAGGTCTAAAAATAATAATGCTTGGAAGGATACATGTCCATTAGAGTAAGACCAGAGCCAATCAGGGGAGCAAAATGAAATAGTGAGTAGATCAGCTGCTGGAATGCTTTCTTCAAACAAGGTGACTGGCCACAGATCATAGAACAAGTAAACAACCAGAAATGTTGAGAAGGCATCAAAACACAAATTAGTCCTATAATAAAAGGATAGGTATGGGAAAGGAAAGTCTAGGAGAAGACACTATATGTATACTCAGGAAGACTCCAATTGTCATCAGGAGCATCTATCACAAGTTACAGAACTTTCTCACAATTCAGCCTGTGGTACTGGCATTAGAGGAAGTCATGAGACTTTCTGAGATAAGTCAGAGACCTGAGACAAGCATCCTTGCAGAGACTCAGGTTGAATTTACCTAAAGCAGTGTATAATTTGGGAGCAACATTATCCACAAAAGGAATACTTGACTTGCCAAGACAACCGAAGACAACTAGACTCATTGTTAGTAAATCATTTAATCACTCTTTGTTCCCAATTACAATAAAACCATCGACTTTCTCATTGTGTGCTTGGAGCCACTCCTGAACAAGTTTCATCAATTATAAAGGCCTAGGTGCTTCCTACTCATGAATATCTCGGGCAATAGAGTTATTTAAAAATTACTCTCTGGTGAGGATGGCTTTTCTAAATTCATCATCCCCTCAAAAGCCATAGTTATCAAAGCATGTGTTTAATTTAATTATTCATTGTCAAAAATGTAGTCATTGTACAGTGCACGTGTTTTTCCCGTCAATTTCTGGCTACAGAAACCAACTTCAGATATTAGCCATTGTAGAACAGTGGAACTGAATTATATGTATTAGCATTTTGCTATTGTGATCTACTCTTCACACTTAAAATGTTGATTGAACAAGTCAATTGTATGATACTGCTTTCCATTAAAGAGTTATCTCACAATTTAAGTTGTGTTAAAAAGAATAAACCCAGTACACAATAAAACTTGAACACAAAAAGTATATATAGTCATTGTGAGTGGCTCTACCTATGTAAAACACCCACACCCACCGTGAGGGATGGCATGTCCAATAACCAAATAAAAAGGAGAAGAGCAGTTTCCTGTTTTCTTTACAGTGTGATTAGATTAGGAAGAATAAGCAAAAGAGTGTGAATATGTGTGTCCTGGAGGGTAGCGGCCAAGTGTTTGCTTATTAAATAGACCTACTGTGCATGCCACAAAATTCTTTAAGATTTGAAGTGCATTTGAGAAATCTGTGCTATAAACAGGAATCATTTAATGATATTGTTTTCTCTTTATCACACAGAATGAGGAAGCACTTTAATTCAGCCCCCTTTCAGTGGTTCATCCACAGGATATTCATTGCGCTGGGATGGATAATAATTGTCATTAGTCCTTTATGCCTAAGGTAAAATGTACTTTCTTTCTTTATAAAGGAAAAAATGTAAGGTACCTTTGTTGTAGTTACAAAAGTGTCTGTTTTCAAAATTTCATACATTCTTCAAAAATCTTTCCTAGTTTTCATGTCTTCTGAGACTATTTCTGCTAGCATAACCATTTGCTTCTCAAAAAAAGTTACTAAAGCAAGGGGCATTAATATATTGAATGAAAAAGGCAGCCAATTTCCATCAAAATTATTTGTTAGCATAATTGATATGTAGAGCACCACAAAAAATTTTCTCTAGAACTTATGGAATATAAACCATTGGTTGGATAATGGGCTATATTAATAAGGATATAGAATTTCTAATTTTATGAAAGCAGATACCATATTCATGAAGTATATCCCTTATTTCAAGGAAGTAATTAAAATGTCTGTGTCCAATACAAAAGTGAACTTTTTTTAAGTGCTAAGCATTAATGCTATGGAAATTACTCTTTAAAAATCAACTGCACGTGAATTTGATTGCCTGACAATATAATAACTTAAGTTTATAGAATTACCCATGAAAACTGTGATTTGATGTCTGAAATTCTATTTTGTCTACTACAGATGACTTACCAACATTAAAATTATTTAAAAATTATAAATGATTTGGGGCCGGCTCCGTGGCCGAGTGGTTAAGTTCACGCACTCCACTGCGGCGGCCCAGGGTTTGGATCCTGGGCGCGGACATGGCACTGCTCTTCAGGCCACGTTGAGGTGGCGTCCCACATCCCACAACTAGAAGGACATGCAACTAAGATATGCAACTGTGGATGGGGGGGGGTTGGGGAGATAAAGCGAAAAAAAAATTATAAATGATTAATAAAACTGCCATCAGACCATAAGAGTGGAAGGTCATCCCTTAAAACTAAGTATAAATGTGAAGAAAATTACATGTTGATTGATACATTCCATAACCCTTGACTATTAATAGGTGTTAAAAAGTTCAGTTTTGACCATTTGTACATGGCAACTATTATATTTTATGATGTTATTTCATTCCTACAGATTCAACTCATGTAGCAAGAAATGTGGTATCTATATAATTAATTTGAAAATATTTAAATTTTTTTCATCTTAAAATAGAAGGTTTAACTATAATAATATTTTTTAAATGATGCTAGTATGAAGTTTATGTGATACATTTCTATTTATACTATAATAATAAAGATGTTTATTGAAATGTAATCATATGACAGACACTGTTCTTAGTGCTTAGACAGATTATGTGGTTCCTTACAACCATTTATGACTGAACTATGATTATTTCCATTTAACAAATGAGATTAAGCAACACAGAATTGAAGAGTAGCTGACATGAAGTGTACCCAGGAAATCCAATTCCAGAGCCTACGTTTTTGTTAGTGACACTTTACTACCACAAATGATCTCGAGTAGTTTGCGCCAGTGGAATATATTTCAACGGTTTATTTTTTTAAATGATGTTACATATGTCAATCAAATATATGTTTCATTTTTTTTTCATTTTTTGTCCTTAGGAAGATTTGACCAGAGCTGACATCTGTTGCCAACCTTCCTCTATTTTGTATGTGGGTAGCCACCACAACACGGCCACTGATGAGAAGTATAGGTCCATGCCCGGGAACCAAAGCTGGGCCCCCAAAGTGGAGCATGCTGAACTTAACCACTAGGCCATAGGACCAGCCACTGTTTCATCATTTTAAAAAATTATTTAATAGTTAGTGTCTCTCCCTACAGTATAAGAAGACATTTATTTAAATGTGTGCACACTAATGTATGTATCACTGCTATATGGATTGACTTCAATGCCTTCCTTAATATGTGTTACATCATACCATCTCAAACTAAATACCCTTCCTTTATTTCTGCCATGGTATTATAGCAAACATATAGGCAATCAAAAGATAAAAAATATATACATACATACACTTTTGTATATATGTAAATATATACAATAGCAAACATATAGGCAATCCAAACAATCAGAAATGAATATGTATAATTATATATGTATATATATAATTTCCTGATAGTCTATGTAAATTGCTCAACTTAGTCATTAATATTGAATGATTTTTAAAAGAAATTCATTACCTAGGGAAATTTAATATACAATATTGATATACCTACAATATCAATATACCTAATTTCAATTTTGATTTTCTCTTGAACCTGTTTTATTCACAAGTTCTGTTATCTCAGCAAGTATGTAAACAATGAACTAAGAACATTCTAAAAAATCCTTGAAGTATACAAGAGTATGTTTAAAGATTATCAATATTTGAGTGAATCTCAACTATAAAGATGTGATTCTCAATCAAGAAATGATGAAAACATACTATTTTTCCAATAGTTTGAAATTACCAACCAAGAAAATCAGTCAAATAATTATTTCGGTTTGAAAAGATAGAAAGGTTTTAATATTATTCTAATCAGCAAGCATTTATTGTCCATCTACTTAAAGCAGGACAAATACAATCCTATGAATCGTGTATTAGTATCGTACAATTAATTTTCCTGAGAGAATGGAATGCATGTTTAGAGGAGTTATTTGTTGTATGGCTAATTTTAGGCTAGATTGTCTCACTCTGAACCATGTTCAAGTAACCTCTATTGTGTTAATAACTAGATTCTTGCTTTTAGCCTCATAAACTTTGGGCTCAGCTTATGAAATATGGATATACGAATTGCTATGTCAGCTATACTGACCTCACCCCTCTTGAGACTGAGGCATCAGACGTGACTCTCTCTGAACATGTTCATTTGTGGCCACACGTGGCTGTTGGGTAGTGAGGAAACAGGAATGCCTGGGACCAAAATATGCAAAAAGCCATTAACTTGGCAAAGCACTCATCAGCCTACAGTGCTCTTCAGTCTGCAGGGGGGTCACCTATTCAGGTAGAAGTGACAGGGTCCAATTTTTCCCTAGGTAAGGATGCCTGCAAACCTGCAGTCATCATGTATCAAAAAACTCTCACAGAGGAAATTACCCTGGTTATAAAACCCTTGGTTATCACCGTAATTGCTGCTGGCTCCTGTTAGTGATGAGAGTAGCAGCTTCTGTCAGAAAGGAAACAGGGCGTCTAGTATCTTATTTTTCAAAAAAGTTTATAATTGAAGTTGCGATTACTAAAGAATATTACAGGTAATATTTAAAAAGTTAAAAAACTTCATTGAATTTATTTCTCTTGTCAAAGCCAAAATCCAATGAAACCAAAATTATTGTATTCTACTCACTTAATTATGCAATATTTGTGTCTGAATATATTTTTCATTTCCTTCTTGAAGTAAAAACATATACCTACACTTTTGAAGCAAACAGGAATTCATGAAAGACAAATAAATAGAGACAGAAACATTCACAGGGCCAGCCCAGGTGGCCTAGTGGTTAAGTTCAGTGTACTCCACTATAGTGGCCTGGGTTCAGCTCCCAGGTGTGGACCTACACTGCTCTATTAGTGGCTGTGCTGGAGGCCCATATACTAAAAATAGAGGAAGATTGGCACAAGATGTTAGCTCAGGGTGAATCTTCCTTGGCAAAAAAAAAAAAAAGAAAGGAAAACAGAAAGAAAAAAGAAACATTCACTCAACACAACTGATTCATTGTTGCTGATTATTATTTGTCTAGATTCTTGGCGACAAAATGAAAACATATATAAAACTTTAATTTTTTTTTTTTTACTTAAATGGATACTTTCTTTTACCTTTCACTGGAAGACAAAATTATCAAGTGGCAATAAAGACAGACATAGTAATTATTTTATGAAAGAATAAGGCTAGCCAGAAGTGATATTACTAAGGTGAAAGAAATTTGACGTGCTTTCCTTTCTAAGTTTTTCTTCTCCTTTGTTTCTCATGATGCAGTACTTCTACTTCATCACTCTCCTGAACCACCCTCTCAGGATTGTTCTTATCTCTGTGTATTAGGTTTCTATTGCTGTGTAACACATTACCATAAATGTAGCAGGTTAAAACAACACACATTGACTATCTTGCCGTTTCCACATGTTCAGAGTTTGAATATAGCTTAACTGAATCCTCTGCTCAGGGTTTCCTAGGCTGAAATCAAAGTACTAATAGGCTGTGTTCTCATCTGAAGCTAGAGGTCTTTTTCCAAGCTTATTCATATTCTTGACAGAATTCATTTCCTTATGGTTGTTGGACTGAAGTTCCTGCTTTCTTGCTGGCGGTTGGCTGGATGTCTTTCTCAGCTCCTAAAGGCTATCCTCAGGCTTTAGCCATATGGCCTCCTCACAACATGGCTGCTTACTTCTTCAAAGTCAGAAGGAGAATCTTTCTTCAATCAGCCAGAATGAAGTCCTATCCTACACAAGATAAACAGAGGAATGACTAATCACCGTTTATATATAACATAAGCTAACATAGGGAGCAGCTCTCCCATTATATTCACCAGTCCCCTTCATGGGGATGGTATTATGTGGGTCATGTAGACCATGGAGCAGAAATCTTAGGGCTGTCTAATAATTCTGTCTACCACATTCTGCTATACTGTACTGCCCCATCACCTATTCTTTTTTGTTTAGGGATTCTTTTTTTTTTTTGCCCCCTAAAGATTAGTACCTGAGATAACATCTGTTGCCAATCTTTTTTTTTCTTCTCCCCCAAACCCCTCAGTACACAGTTGTATATTCTAATTATAGGTACTTCTGGCTGTGCTATGTGGGATGTCACCTCAGCGTGGCTTGAAGAGCAGTGCTAGGTTGGTGCCCAGGATCTGAATTGATGAAAGCCCAGGCCACTGAAGTGGAGTGCGCAAACTTAATTACTGGACCACAGGGCCAGTTCCCCCAAACCCCCATCACCTATTCTTAGAAACATTATTGTCAATAAAATGATTAACTCACCTCAAGAGATTAGAATAATGGGCCACATCTCAGAAAGGTGGAATAGAGTAGGGCATTAGACGAAGCTTCTAAAGTAACAAAGCGATTGGGATAATAAAACCCAAGAAGGT
The DNA here is from genome assembly GCF_041296235.1 of Equus asinus. Classification (NCBI taxonomy): domain Eukaryota; kingdom Metazoa; phylum Chordata; class Mammalia; order Perissodactyla; family Equidae; genus Equus; species Equus asinus. The sequence goes on from NC_091792.1 coordinate 138,401,138, forward strand.
AGATCTTTATAACAACACAAAAGACTTTGGTCTTGGTGTGTAGAGTTTAAAAATTTTATCATTTTTTAAATTAGAATATTGGTGAACCTCTGTTAACATTTTAGGATTATATGGAGTTGGGATATATATTTAATATGCTTGCAGGAAAAATCAACTTCCATAGAAACATCATTATGAAGAAAATAATTTTAAAAAAAATGGTTCAGTGTCTAAGGTAAAGTTTATGAAAGAAAAATTTTAAAATCCCATATTAGGTTGCATAAGTTGTCTTACTTCTGCAACAAACAAAAGTCTCCCAAGGCTATTATAATCTAGCTTTTGAAGCCACACCAGTCATTGAAAGAAGAAGTTAAACTATTTTTGAGTGTAAGGGCTGTGGCTAGCAGACTTAATGACTACTCAGTTGGACAGCCTTGAGGTAGTTTCTGGTCAAACACTTCAAAGCATAAATCTTATCTTATTCCATCCAAAGAAGATATCTTTCTCTAAAGGAAGTATGAGAGATAATTCAACCTAATATGTGTATTCAAAACCCACAAATGGGAAGAACGTCAATGAAAAATACCACTGAATTAATATTGTTAAAGTGTCCATACTACCCAAAGCTGTCTACATATTCAATGCAATCCTTATAAAAATTCCAGTGGCATTCTTCACAGAAATAGAAAAAAAAAAAAACCTCTAAAACTTGTATGAAACCACAAAATACACCAAATAGCCAAAGCAATCTTCAGAAAGAAGAACAAAGCTGGAGGTTTCACACTTCCTGATTTCAAACTATGTTACAAAGATATAGTAATCAGAATAGTACGATATTTATATAAGAACAGACATATAGATCAATGGAATAGAATGGAAATCCTAGAAATAAACCCATGAATATATGGCCAAATAATTTTTGATAAAAGAGCCAAGAATCTACAATGGGGAAATGATACTCTGTTTAATAAATGATGTTGGGAAAATTGGATAGCCACATACAAAAGAATGAAAGTAGACCACTATCTGACTCTATACACCAAAATTAACCCAAAATGGGTTAAAAATAAATTTAAGACCTGAAACTGTAAAACTTCTAGAAGAAAACATATGGAAAATTCTCCTTGACATTGGTCTTGGCAACAATTTTTCAGATATGATACCAAAAGCTCAGACAACAAAAGCAAAAATAGACAAGTGGGATTGCATAACACTAAAAATCTTCTGCAGAGCCAAGGAAACAATCAAAATAATGAAAAGGCACCTTATAGAATGGGAGAAAATATTCACAAATCATATATCTGATAAGGGATTAATATACAAAATATATAAAAAACTCACACAACTCAACAGCAGAAAGTCAAACCACTTGATTAAAAAAATGGACAGAGGAAGTAAGTAACATTTTTCCAAAATCATACAAATGGCCAGCAAACAGATGTAAAGCTGCTCAATATCACTAACGATTAGTGAAATGCAAATCAAAACCACAGTGAGATATGACCTCATATCTGTTAGAATGATTATTATCAAAAAGACAAGACAACAAGTGTTGGTGAGGGTATGGAGAAAAGCAAACTCTTGTGCACTGTTGTTGGCAATTTAAATTGGAGCAACCACTATGGAAAACACTGTGGGGGTTCCTAAAAAACTAAAAACAGGACTGCCCTATGACCCAGCAAACTCACCTCTGAGCATAAATCCAAATGGGATGGAAACAATATTTGAAGAGATATCTGCACTCCCATCTTTGTTGCAGCATTATTCACAATAGCTAGGACATGGAAGCAACCTAAGGGTCTGTCAATTTATGAATAGATAAAGAAGATGTGAGATATATGTATATATACACAAAATGGGATAATATATATTATATATGCATATAAAGGGAATATTATTCAGCCAAGAGAAAGAAGGTCATCCTGCCATTTGCAATAACATGGATGAACCTAAAGGGCATTATGTTAAGTGAAATAAGCGAGAGAAAGAAAAATACTGCATGATATCTCATGTGGAATCTAGAGACAAAAGTCAAACTCATAGAAACAGAGAGTAGGAAATTGGTTGCCAGAGGCTGGGGAGTGGCAGAAACAGGGGGAGGTTGGTAAAGGATACAAACTTCCAGCTATAAGATAAATAATGTCTGAGGATCTAATGTATAACATGGTGACTATGGTTGATAACACTGTATTGTATGATTGAAATTTGCTAAGGGAGTAAAATTAAGTGGAGCTTAAATGTTCTCACAGAAAAAGATAAATATGTGAGATGATGGATGTTTTAATTAACTAGATGGGAGAAATCCTTTCACAATGTATACATATATCAAGGCATCACTTTGTACACTCTAATAATCTTACAGTTTTATTTGTCAATTATACTTCAATAAAGCTGAAAAACAAAAAAAGAATACCACTGTTGGCTAAGGTAACACGAACCTTCATAATCAACTACAAAGCTTTGCAGCTGGCCCGTCTGCAATTACCAGCTATCTGGAAGAAGTGTATGTTGCTTTAGCTAAACAACATGCCTCCACAGCATAAGCATCATTGGAGAGTGTCTGCAATGAATACATTGAAACTTCCCACTCAAAAAAGAGTCTGAGTATGTTCCCCAGGTTCTGCTCCAACTTCCTGAATTTCCAAAGGTCTCAATACTGTAGCTCCATCCTTCCCCCACTTTTTAAATAATTGCCTAATGTGTAATTAGTGTTCACAAGTAACTATTTAAAAGAAAAAAAAAACTGTCCTTATCCAAAATATATAAAGTTGAGGTTTTAAGATGTTTCAAAAATTTCAATTGATAAATTTTCTTAATCTTGGAAATATGTTCTTAGCATAAAATCCTAAAATATTTATTACGGGGTCAAGTAACATGATTAGTTCTATGCCGACTATTGTATTTCTTTTTTAATAAATGCCTCCCAAATGTTTATTAATACCAGCAATATATGAAAATGCTACTTGGAATCATACTAGCATTAGGTATTTGTTTTTCTGCTTGAGGAAGATTAGCGCTGAGCTAACATCTGTGCCAATCTTCCTCCACATTATATGTGGTTCACCACCACAGTATGGCTGACGAGTGGTGTAGGTCTGCATCGAGGATCCAAACTTGCAAACCCAGGCTGCCAAAGAGGAGTATGCTGAAGTTAACCACTAGGCCATGGTTGTGGCCCCACGCTGGGTATTTTTAAAAGTCCCTATCTTGTGTGTCTATTGTTAAAGCAATAAAAGATAGAAAAAATTTAAAATAGTAAAAGTAGATGACATCTTAGTACAAAGGAGTGCCCCAATACAGAGTAGGAGAAGCAAGTATGACACTAGTAAGTATGCGTAAATAGCCTTATGATTGGAATCATTATAATACATGCCAGTTGAGATGAGAAATACAAAAATTCCTTAAAAGTGCTATAGCATGAATTCTTTATTATATGCTACTCTGTACTTGTTGGACTACACTGGGTATGTTGTGTTTAGTTCAGGGCATGAGACGTTTAATCATCAGAGAGTTCTCAGTAGAGAGGAGTAAAGATTTTGGGGAGACCCCCACTGTGACATTAAGGAAAACTTTATAGAACTGGGAATATGTAACTTTAACAGTGAAGACTCAGAGGCCATGAAAATTGACTGTCAATATTTGAAAAGCTGTCTTGTGGAAGTGTCTTGTCTATCTTACCTCCAGAGGGCAGAAGTAAACTCTAGAAGGAAACTGTAGGCAGAGAGATGTGAAATAAGAATAATGAAGGATACTCTATTGATTAGAGCTGGACACCAAAAAATATGATTTTCTCAATAAAGTGGGGTTTTTTTGCCCCTGAAGACTCTCAAACATTTTGTCACCTTTTCGTCTAGGAAATATTCATGCATCATATGTCCATTCCGTAGGAAGATCAGCACATTGGATTATTGCCTGAAAACAGTGACTTTTAAAATTTTTTCAGACCCCATGCTTGTGATGTTATAGATATGTTCAAATATGTGAAAGACTGCATTAGGAAAGACTGACTAGAACCTATAGCTCCAGGCTGCAGAATAAAAGTGAAGAAGTGTAAGTTAAAGTATGTTTCTGCTTAACAATAAGAAGACCTTTCTCAGATTTTGATGAGTACCAAATGAAATTGATAGTTTTGAAAGATAGATAACTAAGTTCCTTAAAATACTAAAAGAGTGGGGAGTTCAACATCACTGGAAATGCTCAGAACATAGATGACCACTCATCATATATGAGTGTAAAATCTTGTGCACCATATAATGGTCAACATAGATCACCTCAATATTCCTCCTAAAACTCAGCCAGTATGACCCACTAAAATGAAAGCTCCATGAAAGCAGTGACTTTGTGTTCATTACAATAACCCCAGAGCCTAGAAGATACTGTATACACAGAAAGGGTCTCAGATCTCACTTTTTGTCCTTCCCTACATTTGTTCAGCCAGGCTTTTTTCTGCTGGATGTTACTAATGAGCCTCTGGAATAGCTCTTAGCATCAACTACTTTCCTAGAAGCCGTAGAGGGAAGTTTCCCTCTTTGTGGAAGTGTATCTCCTTTAAGCCTACAAACTCATTTGTGATGGGGCTATATCAAAATGGTGTTCTTCTTGCTAGACCTAGTTGTACTTACTTTGGTGGTCACTCTTGACCCTCTTGTTGCCATATGACAGTGCCAGACCATACCTTACCTCATTACTCAGGGTTTTTCTATTCTTCTCACGTGCAAGATTCAGGAGGGCACCCCTAAATGCCCATGAAATACATATACATTGATGACTAATTATTTTTTGTGGCAAAAATTGTTGTTTGTTGCTCACTATTCATTACCTTTTTCTAGAATAATAAATACTAGATTTTTAGCTAAGCTAATGGTTGACCTACAATACAGTCTGCATTTTAAGCACCACTTGTAGGTGAGTTTATCCATTTAATTATGGCCAAATATATGTAAGGAGAAAAGATGAGTTTATATTTTTGGAAATGTCTCTGAAAGCGATACATTTCTCCTTCTTCCTGTGGAACAGCAAATGAATGTAATGGATGGAGCAAGAACAACACTCTTCTTGAACCACAAAGTGGAAGACACAAGTTGAAAGTGGTGGATCAAGAAGATGAAAGGATCTTGAGTCCTGCAAAATAATCATGACAGGGATAATCATGACATGTTTGAATTCACTATGTTTATATAAAGAGCAATAAATATTTGCCCTGCTTAAACCACTCTTACAGTTGTTTTTCTTTTACTCACAATCAAACTGAGCACTAACTAATACAACCTTACTTAACTGAAAAAGAATCTTTCATCTTTCATGCTGTTAATGTGGTCTATAACATTGATTAATTTTCAAATGTTGAACCATCCTTGCATTCCATGGATACATCCTACTTAGTCCTGGGGTTGAAAGACATTTTAATGTGCTGTTGAATTCAGTTTGCTAGTATTTTATTGAGGATTTTTGCATCTATGTCCATTAGTGATATTGGCCAGTAGATTTTTTTCCTTGAGATGTCTTTGTCTGGTCACATGATTATTTCAATAGATGCATAAAAATAATTTGACAAAATTTAATATCCCTTCATGAAAATAACTCTCAACAGAACAGATATAGAAGAAATTAACTCAACACAATAAAGCTCATATACAAAAAGCTACAGCTAATACACTCAATGGGAAAAACTGAAAGCTTTTCCTCTAAGATGTGGTACAAGGCAAAGATGCCAACTTATGCCACATCTATTCAATATAGTATTGGAATGCCTAGCCAGAGCAACTAGATAAGAAAAATAAATGATAGGCATCCAAATCACAAAGGAAGAAGTAAAATTATCTCTGCTTGCAGACTACATGATCATATATGTAGAAAACTCTAAAGAATCCTTCAAAAAATGTTATAACAAACAAATTCAGTAAAGCTGTAGGATACAAAATAATATACAAAGATCAGTTGTATTTTTATGCACTAACAACAAATTACCCAAAAAGGAAATTAAGAAAAAAATCCCACTTACAATAATAACAAAAGGAATAAAATATTTAGGAATAAACTTAACCAAGTTGGTGAAAAATTTGTACATTGAAAAATTTAAAACATTGATGAAGAAAATTAGCGAAGAACAGATAAATGGAAAGTTATCTCATGTTCAAGGATTGTAAGAATCAATATTTTGAAAACATTAACACAACCAAAAGCAATTTATAGATTCAATGCAATCCCTACCAAAATCCCAATGACATTCTTTACAGAAATAGAAAAATAATCCTAAAATTCATATAGAACCACAAAAGACTCTCAATAGCCAAAGCAATTTTGAGCAAGAAGAACAAAATTGGAGGCATAATACTTCCTGATTTCCAAATACATTACAAAGCTACAGTAATCAAAACAATACGGTAGTGGCATAAAAACAGACACATAGACCAAGGGAACAGAATAAAGAGCCCAGAAATGAATTCAAGCATTTACAGTCAACTGATCATTAAAAGTGTGCCAAGAACACACAATGAGGAAAGCATAGTCTCTTCAATAAATGATGTTGGGAAAATTGGACATCCATATACCAAATAATGAAATTGGATGCTTCTCTCACACCATATGCAAAAATCACCTCAAAATGGATTAAAGACTTAAACCAGAAATCATACAACTCCTAGATGAAAACATAGGGTAAAAACTTCTTGACATTGGTTTTGGCAACAATTTTTTGAATATCACACCAAAAAACAAAAATAGACGTGAGATTTCATAAAACGCAAAATTTCTGCAGAAAGAAACAATAAACGAAGTGAAAAGGCATCTCATAGAATGGGAGAAAATGTTTGTAAACCATGTATCTGATGAGAGGTTAATATCCAAAATATATAAAGAACACATACAACTCAATAGCAACAAAACAAAACAAAACAAAAAATTTTCCACTTAAAACTGGGCAGAGGACTTGAGTAGATGTTTCTCAAAAGAAGATGTAAGAATGACCAACAGGTATGCAGAAGTGCTCAACATAACTAATCATGGAAATTCAAATTAAAACTACAGTGAGTTATCACCTCACATCTGCTTAGAATGGCTATCAACAAAAAGACAAGATATAAATGTTGGTCAGGTGTGCAAAAAGGAAATTCCTGTATACTGTTGGTGGGAATGTAAATTGGTTTATCAATTGTGGAAAACAGTAGGGAAGTTCCTCAAAAAATTAAAAATAGGTGTTGGCCGGGTGGCACAGCTGTTAAGTGTGCACATTCTGCTTCGGTGGCCCAGGGTTTGCCAGTTCAGATCCCAGGTGTGGACATGGCACCACTTGGCAAGCTATGCTGTGGTAGGCATCCCACATATAAAGTAGAGGAAGATGGGCACAGATGTTAGCTCAAGGGCAGTCTTCCTCATCAAAAAGAGGAGGATTGGCAGCAGATGTTAGCTCAGAGCTAATCTTCCTCAAAAAAAAAAAAATTAAAAATAGAACTACCGTATGATCCAGCAATCCATTTCTGGGTATATGTCCAAAGATGATGAAATCTGTCTCTCAAATTGATAGCTACACTCCTAAGTTCATTGCAGCATTATTCACAATAGCCAAGTCATGGAAACAACCTAAATGTGGTAAATATATGCAATGAAATGTTATGCAGCCTTAAAAAAGAAGGAAATCCTTTGGCCATCCCCATGGCCTAGTGGTTATGTTGGCATGCTCCACTGTGGTGGCCTGTGTTTAGTTCCTGGGCATGGACCTACCTACTACCACTCATTAGTGGTAGTGACCCATATACGAAATAGAGGAAGAGTGGCACAGATGTTAGCCCAGGGTGAATCTTCCTCAAGCAAAAAGAGGAAAATTGGCAACAAATGTTAGCTCCAGCTGAATCCTCCTCAGTGGAAAAAAACACAGAAAACAAAAATAAAACTTAAGAAGAAGGAAATTCTGTTATTTTCCACTAAATGGCTGAACCTGGAGGATATTATGCTAAGTGAAATAAGACAGACTCAGAAAGACACATACTAGATGATTTTGTTTCTATGTAGAATCCAAAATACTCAAACTCATAGAAGCAGAGGGCAGAATGGTGGTTGCTAGGAGCAAAGGGAGGGAGAAATGGGGAGATGTTTGCCAAAGGGTGTAAAGTTTCAGTTAATCAAGATGAATATGTTCTGGAAATCTAACCTACAGTATGGTGATTATATTTAGCAATACTGTATTACATACTTGAAATTTCCTAAGGGGGTAGATCTTGTGTTCTCATCACACACAAAAAAAGAAAGAAAATGGTAACTATGTGAGGTGATGGATATATTAATTGGCTTGACTATGGTGATCATTTTACAACATATACATATAGTAAAAGATCAAGTTATATGTACTAAATATATTTAATTTCTGTTTGTCAATTATACCTCAATAAAACTGAAAAAAAAGAATGTTTCAAAGATCTGCCATCTGAACCTCAAAAGAAGTCCAGGTTAGATAAATTGTGTACAGTGGTTTTATCTCTTGAACTTCTATCAATATTTTTGATACAGAACACTTAGTCATGTTCTAGGACCCCGATCTTCAGGCTTCTAATGTATAGCTTTATAATATTTTTTTCCAAAATACAATGCTTTTTCTCTAGTATTGTTATCTTTGGCAATTGAGATACAGCCAATATGTACCCATATTATTTGGAAAGGCTTCACTTAGTTTGGGTATACATCTTCTAAAGGAGACATGTGTGCTGTTTACAGCTCTATTCCTTTAACTCACTGTTTTTAACATCCTTGCTCAAAATCACACTCATTTGATTGACTGCTTTTGTCAGGGATGATTGGTTGGCCGGCATAATTTTTCATAACTCCATATGAATATAAAAATATTGAGATCATATGTGTCAGGGTCTAGTGGCTATATGAGATAGGAATGGGCACTTTTAAATCTGATGCTGTAGAGATGTCAACGGTCCAAAGAAAGGTTTGCAATACAATTGCTTTCTGGATCATACAATATTCTGATGTAGGTGGGAACACACAGGTATGATAACGCTCCAAACAATATAGTTTCAACCTATGTGACTATGAGAAAAAAACTGTTCAGAATGTTGAATATAATGCTAATGACACCAGTTCCTTCTAGTCTCTCAGCTGATATTATTTTTTGCTGTTAAACTTAAAGATTTCTCAAATAAACTTAACTATGGTATGCTTACCACTAAGGATGCAGTGCCAATTGTATCGTGTTTGTTCCAACGTCAACTAACAAATTCAGAATTTAACCAAAGCACATTTCATTAACCATAGTGTTTTTCAACACTGACTGAAACAAGCCAATTGTTTTATATGGCTTCTTGTGTTTAGTTTGTTTTGGAAAACATTTTACTTTCAATCCTGCATTGGCATTAATTGCTAGTCATTTAATGATGAAAACTAATGCTATTTTCATTGCTCCATTGACTGACATTTTTATTTTCCCCCAGGAGTGATGAAATGGCTCTTGTGTTCCTTTTGCTATGAACTTTAGATTGATTTATGCCCTATAATCTCCTAAATGTAATACTGTGCTGTGTGTCTGTATTTTTAAATTTTTTTTGAGGTAACATTGATTTATAACATTATATAAACTTCAAGCGTACATTATTATATTTCTACTTTTGTATAGACTGCATCATATTCATCACCAAAAGTCTAGTTGCCATCTGTCATGGTACAAATGTGCCCCTTTACTCCTTTTGCTGCACTTCTCCTCTGGTAAGCATCAATCTGTTCTCTGTATCTACGTGTTTGTTTATCTTCCATGTATGACTGGAATCATACAGTATTTGTCTATCTCCATCTGACTTTTTTTGTTTAGCATAATACCCTTAAGGTCCATCCATATTGTCACAAATGGCCAAAGCTCATCTTTTTATGGTTGAGTAGTATTCTTTATCTGTTCACCCGTCACTGGACGCTTAAGTTGTTTCCACGTCTTGGCTATTGTGATTAATATAGCAATGAACACAGGGGTGCATATATCTTTTCAAATTAGTGTCTTCATGTTCTTTAAATAAATATCCAGAAGTGGAATAGCTGGATTGTATGGTAGTTCTATTTTTAATTGTTTGAGGACTCTCCACACTGTTTTCCATAGTAGCTGCACCAATTTACATTCTTACCATCAGTGCATGAGAGTTCCCTTTTCTTTACATCCTATCCAACACCTGTCATTTCTTGTCTTTTTAATAATAGCCATTCTGAGGAGTGTGAGGTGATATATCATTTGTGGTTTTGACTTTCATTTCCCTAATAATTAGTGATGTTGAATGTTGGGCCTCACCCAAACTATTCAGGGCCAAAATAGAACAAAATGGTGGAGGAGAAGAATTCCCTCTCTCACTGACTGAGTGAGCTGGAACATTAGTCCTCTCTTGCACTCACAGTGGGAATTACACCATTGGCTTCACTGATTCCCAGACCTTTGGGCTTGAACTGGAACTGGAATCCTGTTTCCTGGATATCCAGCTTACAGATGACACATCATACAACTTTCCAGCTTCCCTAACCATATGAGCCAATTCCTTATAATCTCTCTCTCTCTCTCTGTCTGTCTGTCTCTGTCTGTGTGTCTATCTCTCTCTAAGGAGAGGCATCTCTTATTGGTGCTGTTTTTCTAGAGAATCCAGACTAAACAACCTGCGTTTTGTTTCTAGTCTATGAATGAGTTTCTTTAAAATATTATCACATTATATTTGAACTATTTCATTATTTTTATGCAGAACTAAAGCACTAGTTATGTATCTCTCTACAGATGTGTAGATTCTTTTATCTTTGTATTTTGGAATCTTTAAAGGCCAAGGTCAGAATTCTTACAGGACTCATATAACATTTAAATAAGCGATCATACACTATAAGAAGAAAATCAATATTTGCAAAAATTAGAAATTGTTTGGGACACCTTCTAGGAACACAGGAAAATAACAATAAAAAATTACAACAAAAAGTCCCCTATTAATTTGAGCATCTGAAAATTAAAATCCAGCTTCCAAATAAATACTGTGTCAAAGAGGAAATCAGAATTAATGTATAATGCTTTATAGAAAGATAGGTCCATGTGAAAACTATATAAAGAAGTCATATCATATGACCAAAATGTCCTGAAGGGAAAATTGAGAGGATACATACATAAAATAAATAAGTATATATATAAATATATGTATATGATAAACACATATATTTTCCTTATATGAATATATAAAACTTAGTAAAACATATATATTGCATATATATGTATATATAATAAAACAATTATAGAAGAATAAAATATTTATACATTTAATATTTATATTCATATTGTTTTTACATTTCAAAACCCATAAATATCCATATTCTCTAGAAGATGTAGAACATAGGACTAGATGAATAACTTTTAAATGCATTGGAAAGGGTGTTATCTAATGAAAGCACTAGGATAAGATAATTTATATATCAATTGTATAACACTGAATAGTAAGAGGTAATCCTCATATTATTTAAACCATGCCAAAGTCATAAAACATATGTTAAAGTATTCAGTTTATTTTATTTGATAAAAATTTTCTATCACAAATTTTAATACAAGAGTATACTACAGATAATCTGAAATATAGTTAAGATGCACAAATTCTAATTAAGTTGACTTTGGTTTTGGATTTATTTCCTATTTGGAGTAAAAAAAAAGTTTACGATAATAACATCAAAGGATATGAGCAGGTCAATTATCCTCATTATCATCATCAAAGCAAGTCTTACATAGCATACTTCATGCTAGACACTGTCCTGTGTGTTTTATATACATTAACTCATTTAATCTCTACAATAATCCTGTGAGATAGGTAAGAGTTTTATCCCTATTTATAAGTTAGATAGTAGGACCTAGAGAAGTTGTCTAACTTTCCCAAGGTTACACAGCTTTTAAGAGGCCAAGTCAGAATACAAAGCCTGCTAATGGCTATGGAAAAGAAACTTCTAAATATACTCTTTGTTAAAACAAAACAAAACAACAGCAACAACAAAATAAAGCACACTTCTGTGAGGAAATAACTCAGAATTCTTATAATATGATGAATTTTTTAATCAAAAACAGCCACAATACTCATAGTGAAATATAAAAGGCCCTAATGTCATCAGTAAGCATGCTTGCTATATACATTATTCATTTAATGCTTTTTTCTGGAAGCACTACCCAATACTGTCAAAAAGTAATGTAAGTTCAAAGTATATAAGGAACTCTTGCAACTCAAAAGCAAAAAAACCAAATAACTTGACTGAAAAATGGGTAAAGAACTAAATAGACGTTTTTCAAAAGAACACATACAGATGGCCAACAGGTACGTGGAAAGGTTCTCAACATCACTAATCATCAGGGAAATGCAAATTAAATCCAATGAGATATCACCTCATACCTGTCACCATGGGTATTATTTTAAAAAAGCAAACAGAAAATAACAAATGTTGGCAAGATATGGAAAAAAGAGAACCCCGTACACTGTTGATTTAAATGTAAATTACTTCAACCATTATGGAAAATAGTATGGAAGTCCCTCAAAAAATTAAAAGTAGAATGACCATATGATCCCACAATCCCACTTCTGGGTCTATATTCAAAGGAAATGAAGTCAGTATCTTCAAGAGCTATCTGCACTCCCATGTTAATCAGCATTATTTACAATAGCCAAGACATGGAAACAATCCAAGTGTCTATCACCAGGTGAATGGATAAAGAAAATGTGTTCTATACATACAATGGAATATTATTCAGCATTATAAAAGAAGGAAATCTTGCCATTTGCAACAACATGGGTGAACCTGGAGGACATTAAGCTAAGTGAAATAAGCCAGACACAGAAGGACAAATACTACATAATACCATTTATATAATGAAGCTAAGATAGTCAAACTCATAGAAGCAGATAGTGGAACGGTGGTTGATAGAGGCTCAGGGAAGGGAGAAATGGGGACGTGTTAGTCAAAGGGTACAAAGTTTCAGTTATACGAGATGAGTAAGTCCTAGAAATCTACTGTACAGCACAATGCCTACAGTTAAAAATACTGTATTTTATACATACACAAAAGCAAAGAGATAAGATTCTCTTTTGACACAACTGTTTAAAAGCGAACAAGTAGTTTAATCAATCACAATTTTCTCTTATAAGCAAGAAATTGATTTTCTAAATTTAAATTTTTTAGGAAAACGAAAACGATTGAACTAAATATTTTAGTCTAACGTCAATGCACAATTATAATTACTGAAAGAGAGAGAGCAAGTAAGAGCAAAACGCCACTTTGCTTTAGTCAAGTGTTCCTTGGTCAGGTTTTCTGACAATTATGTCATCTTTTAAAAAATAGTTTTTGAGAATCATGCTATGTAACCCACTCTCTGAGGCTATCACAGTCTCATACCCTAAGACCCAGATATATTCAACAATGATTTGTTATATTTTTTCCTAATGTTTCTGGGAATGATGATACAAAATCCTGTTATTATTTTACTGAGAAATCCACAAAAAAGATTTGTAGACCATGCCAAATAGCACTTCTCTGATATCTTACTTTTCATCGTGGCTTTTTCCATCCTTCGGATAAGAGAAAGTTATTATTTTTATGTAATAAAGGCAAATCTGATTCTCAAGTTATTTCATTATGAAGTGATACTATTTAACAGTAATATTTAAGTTCCTTAATATTGGCTGCTATCTAGGTGCTGTGTTTTACATGGATTCTTTAATACTCAGGACAATCTTGCTAAGATTTTTTTATTATGTAGATGGCGAAAATATCAGATACCTAATCCAAGAATGGAGGTTGCTTTTATGATTCTACCTCTAAATCTAGTGAGAGATTAATAGTTCTTCTCTAGATTCTGTTTATTGGTATACCATGATGACTAATTATTTCAATTGAGGTATTATTTACATATAAGAAGATTTGCACAAAATAAAATTTAGCTCAAATTAATAGTAGAGATTTCAATTGTGAGGTTGGTGAGTTTTAACAAATATATACACCAAGGTGACCATTACCACAATCAAAATATGAAATAATTTTATCACTTCAGGGAGTTCCTTTATGCTCCTGACTAGGCAAACTTTCTTTCTTTCAGGCAAAGCACTTGTCTGATATCTATCTCCATAATTTAGGTTCACCTATTTAGAATTCACAAAAACGAAATCACATAGTATGTGCTATTTTGTGTCTGGCTCTTCTTTCTCAATATGTTTTTGGTATTCAACCATGTTATTGCATAAGTTATTAGTATTTTCCTTTTTATTGCTAAGTAGTATTCCATTTTCAAATATACTAAAATGTTTTTATTTTACTTTTGTTTTTTTGATACACATTTAAATTGTTTCCAGTTTGGGACTATCATAAATAAAGCTGCCATAAATATTTGCACAAAAGTCTTTTTTGGACATATGTTTTAGTCTATCTTAGCTAAATAACTAAAATTGCAATTGCTAGATAATACATTATGTTCTTAAATTTATGAGAAATCTCATATCGTCTTGTTAAGTTGTCTTATAATTTAATACTCACACCACTTGCACCAGCAATGTGTCCTTCAGCTGTTCTGTATCCTCATTGACATTTGGGATGTTCATTGTTTTTAATTTTAGCCATCTTAGTTTAAGAGGTGTCACACTGTGGTTTTAATTTGCCTTTCCTTAAGATTAATTATGATGAGCATCATTTAATTAAATTCTTGGCCATTTCTGTATGTTCTCTTGTGAATATCCTTTTAAAGACTTTTGCTGGTTTTTCTTAAGCTGGAGGGTTTTTTAAAAGAATTATTATTGATTTTTTTAAATGTTCTTTACATATTCTAAATACAAGTTTTTTGTCAAGCAATGTATTTATTTATATAAATACATAATTTATATTTTCATTTTATTTTTTTCTCTTTTTCTAGCTTTACTGAGGTATAACTGACAAATAAAATTGTAAGATATTTAAAATGTACAACTCACATAGTTACCTTTTTTGTTTGTTTGTTTGTTTTGGTGAGAATGCTTAAGATCTTCTATCTTAGCAAATGTAAATTATACGAAAAAGTATTATCATTTTCTTAATGATAGCCTTTGAAGAAAGTTTCTAATTTTGATGATGTTTGAATATGTCAATTTTTTTCCTTCTGTTAGTATGTTTTCGTGGTGTGGAACATCTTTGCCTAATCCTAGGTCACGAAAATTTACTTCTACTTTTTTTTCATACAATTATTACAGCTTTAGTCCTAACACCTAGGTCTTTGATCCGTCTTCAGTTAACTTTAGCGTATAGTATGAGATGGTGGTCAAAGTTTATCTTTTGTTGTTGTTGTTCCATATTTATCCAGTTGCTCATATCAATTGTTAAGAGACTTTTCTTTCTCCATTGAATTTCCTTGCTTCCTTAGTCAAAAAGCTATCAGCCACAGACACACACACAAAGTTCAAGTGTATTATACATTATCATAGAATATAATATTCAAATAAATAAATGGTAAAAATAATCCAACAAGGACTCTGGTTAAATTGCTTTTACTAATATTTTAACCACCTACAATATGACTTATAAACTTGAGACACTTCGTAGTCCTGAAATTTGTTTATTGTTGACGGTAGTGTTAGTTCATGAAGTACGCCTCATATTCCTTGCCTTGACTATAAATAATGTAATGGTAGTCTTTTGAATTCTTATTCATCTAATAATTGCTGCTTGATCATATATATTACCAAAAGACCAAAAGTGGAGAGTATGATTCTTACAAATTCTTATAAATGTATATAGGTAGGATACAATTAAGAAATGACATAAATATCGAGATCTCAAGTTGGAAAAATGCTCTTAGAAAGTTACAGATAATTGAAGAGAACACAAAAATACCAATAAAAAACAAATATTAAGGAAGTATATTTTTACCCTGATTCCACTGGAGAGATCTGTTTGATTTCTGCTCTTCTCTTTTTTCATAATAAAACCAAAATTTCATGCATATGGTCTGTCAGTGTAGCACCTTCAGAATTGTGTGAAATTTGCAAAATTTTATTCATACTCAAGAAAGACCGTCAAAGATTTTGCATGTAGAATTTGGCCCTGTGCCACTTAAGAAAAGCTTAAAAAACTTTTAATTGCTGCATTCAAATTTCGGATGCCACATTAGTGTCAATGTAATGGGAAGTAGAGCTGATGATCCTCTTATCTAAATAAGGGCGTGAGATCCATCCAGGGGATGTGACAGATCAGTGGTTAGCAAACATCCTACCAGCCAGGATATTTTAGCACATGACACTGTATTGTCTGACTAATTATGGGATAGCTCAAAGTAGAGGTTTGTGCTGATAATCAGGAACCAAGAGTCAGTGGAAAGCTAATAGTAGGGTCAGAATTGAACATTTGGAGGTGGTAGCTGTGTCCTGATTTATTAACTCACACAAGACCACAGTGAGAAAGGATCAATCGTGCTGTTTAGCAGATAAACTATATCCTTGATTTTGCAAAGGGAAGAAAGAACATAGTCTTCATGTATGTTATAAACAACAAACTTCTCGTTTATTCTGCTGAATCACAAATGGAGTAGTTACTTCAATCTCATATTTTAAAGAAACAGAAAATATGGTACAGAATGAAAGTACATTCTTTTCAAAAAATGCACAGATTGAATGATTAAAGAAATGTTGTAAACCTTAAGGGAAACGTGGGAAGTTTTTGATGAAAATATTGGGAAAATATGCTAGTTTTAGTATTATAAATTTAAACTAGATTAGACAATATTGCTCAACTATGTTATTATCTTAGCATCAGAGTTGTGTTGTAATCCTTGGTTCACAGATGGGGGAGACAACTTTTCGTTGCCTTATAAAGGAGAATATAAGTGATCCATGCTTTTTTCACTGGTATTATATACAGGTTTAACCAAAAGTGTAGCTCAGCCCACAGACAGTTTACCAACTCTGATTAATAAACTCACCTTGAGGTCCTTAGTGAAATAGGTTCAGGACCAGAGAAAGCAAAGGCAAAACGTCTGTACTTCCAAACTCTATTCAGAAACTGAGAAAACTAAGAACACTTTAAATGAAAAGAATGAACAAGGATAACAGGTTTCCAAGGAATGATAATGGTATTTTCAAAGATCTGAAAAACTGTCATAGAGCATCATCATTAGATTAATATATAGTTGCCCGAAAGGATGGAACAAGTATGACTAGAAAAAAGAAATAACATGGATACAAGTTGAGACACACCCGTGTGCATGTTCTAAAGAATCAAATCATAAAATAAGAGATCACACTTCTGTGGATGGTAATGAGTTCTCTTCCTGAAAAATTTATACTAGATTTTATATAAATACAGCTAAGCATATCAATATTGGAATCAAACACTTTATGTGACATTAAATAAGACCAGTAGTTTTCACGTTCTACTTGAATGAGTAATAAGTTTGAGTCACCTGGTCTCTGCGGCTGACACAGGAATGAAGGATGGAAGACAATTATCAGAGCTGTGCATCCTCCTACCACTCAAACTTGATTTCTGTCCTCTTTCAATAGTACTTCACCAACTCTTTCCCATTTTGTTTGTTAGATTACACATTTGTTTTTAGCTTCAATGTAGATCTACACCTAAATATTGTATTTAAAACTAAAGAACAGGCCAATTTCTGCAGCATTGTCATGCTCAGCAAGTCTACCATGTTATCATTGCAGCCAAGGTGATAGACACTGTGGTGCACCAAAGAAGAAGAGAGAAAACCCACGGACAACTGGCTCACAGAATCTTACTGTGTATGCAGAGAGTCATGAGGCAGAAGAATACCTGGGGGCTGGGCTTTCTCAGGCAAATCTTCTCCATCTGGATCACTTTGACACCTGAGTAATTAGGTTTCCTTTTCCACACATTTTCCAGAGGTGTATTATAACAGAAGACCAGACCCATCCTGGCAATTTGATTTCCAAGTCTATGAATAGCAGGTAGAAATTTCAGTTGGCAAAGAGGTGCACAGTTAGTTCCACACTGACATTCAAAATCCAAGCTATTTAGCCTTATGTTTGCCCTTTACTTTAGAAATCTGTACAAAGTTTTCATCAATATTTAGGCATTTTTTTGTACATAACCCTGGAAGCTTTGGTGAATTGTGTAAGAAATGCTTGCTTACTGAATATGCTTAGAGAATTACCTTCAAATCTGGAACTCTGTTATTATATTCAATGAGTCCAATGAGGAGTTCATAAAACATTATGATCAGGAAAGTTCTCCAAAATATTCCTTATTCCAAATATATTTACAACGTCATAATCTCCTGTATTATGGAAGGAACTATGTTCTCTAAAAATTCGTATATTTAAGGTCTAACCTCCAATGTGACTGTGTTTGGAGATACAACCTTTTAAGAGGTAATAAAGATTAGATGAGGTCATAAGGATGAGATCCTATTCTAATATGACTGGTGTCCTTATACAAAAAAGGAGAGACTTCAGGGATGCCCACACACGGAGGAAAGGCCTTGCAAGGACACAGCGAGAAGACAGTAGTCTGCAAGCTAAGGAGAGATGCCTCAGGAGACACCAAACCTCCCAACACCTTGATCTTGGACGTCCAACCTCCAGAATCATGAGAGAATAAATTTCTGTTGTTTAAGTCACCCAGTCTGTGGCTTTTTAGTATGGAAGCGCCAGCAAACTAATGTGTCTACATAAAACAAGGTAGCTGTTTATTCAGACATGCAAAATTGCCTGTTTGAATTTTTCTACTGGCTGAAAAGACTTTGGAAAATAGACTAGGCACGGGGGTAAATCCTAGACTCTATTCGTAGTAATGGCTATAGAGAACTTGATTCTGAAGCATGTGCCTTGGGCTCACTGTAAGTCAAGGACATGTGGAACAGGTTGAACACATTAAGCTGACATGTCTGGTTCATTTGCTGAAGTTATTAGTAAACTTATTAAAATTAATTATTTGGATGATGCCAACTCACAGTTGACTCTACTAACAGCTAGCTTACTATAATTAATTCAGAAACAGTTGCCAGAAATTTGACCATAAATGTTTAGAAATGACTTGTTTTCTCAAGTCTAAAGAGCAATTGAAGCACATATCTATATGCATATATAGAGATATATGTATGTATGTATGCATGAAATCTGTTGTATGTATATTACATTTATGGTACATTTATCATTTACAATTAAATTTATCTTATAGGTACTATACATCAAAAGCATTTACCAAAGAAGGTATAAAATCTAAAACCCAATGTGTACTTAAACACTCTAATAATTGTTCAATAATGCTGTATCTAAGGGGAAAGAACACCATTAGCTGGGTTAATAATATTTGATTTTCCCTTCTACTTATAATTTATTGACTGTATCTGAAATATGATTAAGCTTGTTTTGGTATGTTTTTAATATATATGTATTTATAAATATATCTGCAATAAACAGATTATATATGCTCGTGTGAATATAAAAGCATTGTTGGTCGTAAACTGATGCCAACATAATGAAGAAGAGGATGTCTTCTTTGTTGCTGGCTGAGTGGCTCATCAACAAAAATGTATTCCATAAAACACATTCCAAATATTTTTTACAGTTGTTCATAATGAAAGCGGTCATAATAAAACATCAGTCTTTGGGCCGGCCCGGTGGCACAGCAGTTAAGTGTGCACGTTCTGCTTTGGCGGCCCAGGGTTTGCCAGTTCAGATCCTGGGTGCGGACATGGCACCGCTTGGCAAGCCATGCTGTGGCAGGCGTCCCACGTATAAAAAAGTAGAGGAAGATGGGCACGGATGTTAGCTCAGGGCCAGTCTTCCTCAGAAAAAAAGGATTGGCAGCAGTTAGCTCAGGGCTAATCTTCCTCAGAAAACAAAAAAACAAAAAATATAAGTCTTGTAATTCAGTAAACATGTTTCCCAAGATGTTACATAACATCACAGTAAGGAGTTTGCTTCTTTAGTAATGAAAAATCATTACTAGTGTGAGAGTGCCCACTATCCTTCCCTTATAATACTTTTCTCATCCTGGCCTGTCATAGATATGCCCAGACACAGCTGGGTAGAGAATTACCAAGATCCCCAGGTATGCAATCACCACGAGCAGCTCTCTAGGTATCTACACATCTCTAGAGTGATGACTACCCTAGTATTCAATCTGTCTGGGGATTTAATCTGATAGTCAGGTAACTCCTGGCAGATGGCAGGATGCATTATAGACATTTTGCCAAATATATTTCTAGCCAGCAGCACTCTGCGGCTTCTCTGGGATCTTTGTAGGAGAGATTAAAATCCTCTAGAGTCCCTAACACACATTTCAATGAAAGAACAGAAGCCGTAGGGCCCGTGAGTTGTCCTGATCACGTGTTTTATTCCAAATAGAACGTTTAGCTATATATTTTTGGGGAGCTTCCGAAGTACTAGCCTCCCAAAAGTCCTAGGAAAGTCTCTCTCACAGAATCCTGCTTTTATAACCAGACGAAACAAAACACTAAATCACTCCTGAAACACATGGCACTGTAGCTCCCACTAGAATTCTTTATTTTATTCAAGACCTGAACCGTTCTTCCCCAGGTCAACACCGCATTGGCTCCTCCAAAAATGTCACCCCAATCCACAATTAGGGACTTCCCTGAAATCCTTGTCTTACCTGGAAAAAAAAAAATCTAAAAATTAAAGGAAATTAAAGGCTCCTTTCCACTCAGAATTTAGTACCTGAGTTATATTCTTTAACAATTTAGAGTGAAGTAACTTTGGGAATGCAATTAGTACAAATATGTTAATCGTTAGATGAATTTGGTTCTAGCTTTTTAAATTATTCTTAGCTAGGTTGTAGGTTGAGACATTTCTTACTCTTTGTAATGTTTCAATATTAAAGTGGAGAACTATTTTATCCTCAAAATATGAAATTACCGAGTAGTATACACTCAATTGAATTTATAATTGAAATGAACACAGGAGAAAAATCTTAAACTTTGACAGGCTAAGAAAGACTACATTTAAATTGGTGGTGAAGGGATGCAGATAGATTCCTAAAATTTAAAAAAAGAAAATGTTCAATATGTAAAAAAAAAAAGTACACTTTTTAAAAAGTTTATTGTGCAGCAGCATAGATGTGCATGCCACTCAGCCACTAACCCCAATCTAACAGTAAACTTTCTGTGAGTCTTACACTGAAAAATCAATGCAAAATAGATTAACGAAAAGAAATCAGAAGATATGTAGACCTTTTTAAATAAAAATCTATGTTAACCTTAAAAAACAAATTTTATCTTCTTCAATTGATATCTTCTTTACTAACCAAATGATTATGTTGAAAATATAGGATCTCACATGGGTACCAAATTGTTCAAAGTGTGTTCTAGGAAGGAATTTTTTTTTTTATGATTTTAAAAATGTTTTCCTTTTTCTCCCCAAAGCACCCTGTACATAGTTGTATATCTTTAGTTGTGGGTCCCTCTAGTTGTGGCATGTGGGAGGCCGCCTCATCATGGCCTGATGAGCGGTGCCATGTCCGCGCCCAGGATCCGAACTGGTGAAACCCCGGGCCAGCCCCTAGGAAGGAATTTGATATCTGGTAGAAAAGATGAATTACAACAGAAAAATATTTAAAAGGAGCAAGGTTGGTTGTGCTGGTGGTTCTGTGCTGTTTTGTTTTGTGTTTTTTCCCTTTGACACATTTTTCATACGTGAGTGACTGGGGTCAGCCTTGTAGCTGCCGGTCATGAGTCTCAGACTGTGGAGAGAGGAGAGCACTGTGAGAAGATGAAGGCAGCTATTAGAGTGATGTATCATCAGGCCCAGCAGCAACAAGGCTTGCTGACAACCACCAGAATCTAGGAGAGAGCCAGGGACCAGCTTCTCCCTCAGAGCGTCCAGAGGAAACCAACACTACCAAGACCTTGAGTTCAGACTGTGGGTCTCCAGAACTGTGAGAGAAAAAGTTTCTGTTGTTTGAATTCGCCCAGGTTTTGGTGCTTTGTTATGTTAGCCCTTGGAAACTAATATGGACCTAGACCCAGAAGTTTTCCTTTTAAATCTAGCAGAGGTGGGTGGGTGTTTAGGAATATATGATTTTATGTAACATTACCCTTGATCTGAAGCTGATAGTCTAAGTGGAAATCACATTTAAAAATGACTGTCCCTTTCTCCATTCAGATCAAAAATTCATGGAATGAGATCACACAAATAGTATTAAAACTGTCCGGACATGTTAAGGGGAACCTGTTACTCCTTATTAAACATAAACTGGGGTTATATTTATACTGATGCTGAATTATATCTCTCATAATGAATCCTAGCTTCTACTTTATGTCACCAAAGTGACCTCACTTGAAACTCTAAATGCTATCAATAGATTTAGGAAAGATAAAGAATTAGGGTGAGAGGGTTGAGGGAGGGGAAATAGACAAACAAAGAAATGTTAACAGTGGCCGGCCCGTGGCCCAGTGGTTAAGTTCCCACACTCCGCTTCAACAGCCCATGGTTTCGCTGGTTCAGATCCTGGGCGCGGACATGGCACTGCTCATCAGGCCACGCTGAGGTGGTGTCCCACAAGCCACAGCTAGAAGGACCCACAACTAAAATATACGACTAGGTACTTGAGGGATTTGGGGAGAAAAATCAGAAAGAAGGAAAAAAAAAACCCAAGAAGACTGGCAACAGTTGTTAGCTCAGGTGCCAATCTTAAAATAAATAAACAAATAAATGTTAACAACACGGCTGGCGAATGTGGCAGGATAAGAAAGGTCCTCTGTAGTCCTGTTAGACTCTTCAGGATAGAAGGACCAGGTGCAGAAGGGAAAGCTTTCACTTTCCTCCTTTCTACCTTACCACTGAATTTCAATGTCATTGGGAATTTTTACATTTCATGTGAATAGGGGTTATCAGAATAAATAATGAAATTAGGTGCCTTTTTTCTTACTTCTGCATTTGTTATATTAAGCTGAATAATAAGTTGATTTTTTGGAAGGAATGAATAAAAAGGATGAACTAACACCATGGAAAGAGGAACATAAACATTGCTCTCTTCTCATCCCCATCCACTGTCCATTCCAGACAGTATTTGTAAATAAGTGAATATCTTGCCAATTCATTCTTCTTTTAGAGAGAAGAGGAAAGCACTCATACGTCAGCTTCAGTACCGAGGCGTGTTTAGCAGCACGATTTGCGTAGGCTGAGGCAGAGGTCCCACATCCAGCCATGAATCTGATTCCTGTCTTGTGTTGTCTTTGTGAATAAGAATGTCTGGGGTTGGCATATGAGTCCATGTTCTTAAAAACCTCTCCTGTAACTGGGATTAGCAGCCCACAGAGGCAAGCTCTGCTCCAGTGACCCCTAGTGCTTCCTGTCCGCGTTCTACAGTCTGATGCAACAACTATTCAAGCATGTTCATAATCATATTATGAAGTGTTTAATAAATGAATTAGAGAAAAAAATGAATAAGTAACCCATAAATAATTGTTGGGTTAACTATAAAATTAACACATGGATGCACCACTTAATTTTGAATAATGGTGTCATTTATTAAAACTTAACATAGTACCTGGTACAGGAACCACACACCGTGTTAGGTGATACACACACACACACACACACACACATATATATATATATATATATATATATACACACACTTAGTTAATACTCAGTATAATTCTGTAAGATAGGTCTTATCATATTAGTTTAATTTGTCATGACACTATGTAGCTTATAAGTAGAGAATGCAGATTTGGCTGCAAACCCAGTGTTTTTTTTCTACTTGTTATAACAGTTCATTAGGAGTTATACAATTTACAAGCAGCAAAGCTGGAATTAGAGATCAATTTCTTTCGCTTAAAAATTAGCATCCTACTAAATTTGTCTCCATATTGACTGCTTTGCAAGGAGAATATATTGATGGCAAAAAAGATGTTCCAATAGAAAATAAAAAATGAATCTCACCTCTGAACAAAACAGAGAATCTCATTTGCATGGATATTTATGTAAAAATGACATAACCTCTGTTCCCTAACTTGCTTTGTTAATGATATGCTGTGTCCATATGAATTCTTTTTGAAACCTATGGCTACATGCAGCTAGTTTAATGACAGACACCAATCTGGAATGTCATGGAGGCTGTAATTGTACCCTCACTTTCAACTTTTATAACTAAAGGAAAGTGTTGTACTCATTCCAAAAATATATCAAATTTGACATGGGGCCTCTACTATCCTTCACAAAGGATTTATGTCCTAGAAATTATTCTGCCCACACTGTAAAATGTAAAAAATTAAATCTTTAATAAATACACACTAATGAATACAGTACACATTTCTACAATGTCTTAGTTACCTCATTATATATTCAATGCTGTAAGGGGAAATCAAATAATGAGTAAATAACTTTATGTCACAGAATTACAAAAAAGAACTACTAGCAAGATGTGTTCCAGTTAAGGAGCCCAACCGAGACCAATTTTGTCTATGTACTTTCAGATGTCTGCAGTCTTGTACAATGTCAAATTTCACAATAATAGTTTGAACCCTCCAATTTCTTTTGCCTTTCCAAGATTAGTAATATCTGAATAACATATAAAAGTATTTTCTGCTAAATTATTGAAGTGTTAATATTTTTATTGTAAATTTAGGAAATACATTAGTTAATATATTAATTACTAGTATGGATTATTGTCAGCCATACATCTACTTAATCTCAACCAGATTAACATAGAGATGTATTTCTTGAAATGTGTATTCCATGAAAATCAAATGAAATTCTTTGCCAGGAGAAAACCTCATGACCGGAATACTTGACTTCAAAAATTAATTTGAAGAGAATCATTAATATTACAAACCTAGCAGTAAGTGTCACCTGAAATCTAGTGACAACATATTTGCCTCCACAACCTAGCTTTCTGTATGCCTCTGTGATTTTGACCTTGGCTGCAATTACGCCATTATTTCTGCTATCCAAGGTTTCCTGAAGGGTGGAGCAGATAGATTGAAAATTGTAAATGGGTGAAAGAAAAAACAGCAGAAAAAATACTCAGAGACGACATAAAGAGGCAAAGAAAATAAACTGTTCAGCATAATAATAAAAATGAAATCTTCCTGGTGCAGAAGTCACTTTGCTTCTTGCTTTTTTGCACCCATAGTGACAGGTGTCTTTATTCCTAAAAAAGTTTATTACCCTCATAATGGAATGGCTTCTACTAGGAAAAAAAAAAAAAAGGAATCCATGCCTCATTACTTTCAGTCTCATTTGTTTCTCCATGTTACATTTAAGAAAATGAAAACACATTAAAATGCTCACATATCAACTTCACCAGTTAGGGAATTTCTAGCTGGATTATGCCTAGGTAGTGCAATCTATTATACCAATTGGGACCAGGAAATTTCTTTTATAAATGCAATGAAAAATATTCAGCATAACTTCTGCATTTATTTCTTATTATAATCTATAATGAATACAGATGCTCGTTGGAATCATTTTTTAATAAACAATATAAGTAATGTAAAGGAAAATAATGAAGTACGGAATTAACAAAACTATCTTTCTAATTTGGTAATCACAAAATTTTGAGTTACCAGAAAACCAAATTTGTTCTGCAAATAGTAATAGTGAGCCTTTTTCTTTTCTTTTCTATAAGTATTTGAACTACATCAGACATTATAGTTGGATAGCAAATTTTAAGGTACAAGGAAACTAATTAATCACATGCTTATCTTCACCCAACGTCAGATCTTTTTGAAATATATAAATGATGAATTAAACAGATGGATATGAAACAGCTTATGTATATGCCAGGTTAATTTGGTGAATGTGGCTTGGTCTTTGGGCATTTTGGATCTCCCGGTATATCCCTCCTGATTTGAGCTTGCCCCACTAAACTGGTTACTTCCTTTTCCAGGGCTTTAGCTGTTCCCTACCAGCATTCTCTGTAGAAAGACTGATTCAAAAGAGAATCTAGAGGTATAGAGCGAGGAATGCTCAGTCCATCACTGAGATAAGCAACTGCTGGAGTGTAAAAAAAGTGCTATTAACATTTTCTCCTTTTCTTTTTCATAAACTTTAAGCTTAACAAATAAACTTTTGATTAGCCAGGTGTAGCTAAACATAAGGGTGGAAATCTGAAGTCTATCATAATTGTCAGATTTCAGGAATTGATCTTCCAGTAGCAAACACCAAGATCATCTACTGTGCGCATCTTCCATGTACATTGCCCGCTCTTTGAGCACATCTAACAAACTGGCTGAAGAGGAATAAAGGGATAGATTTGTCTGTCAGTTTGCATCGGCTTAGCCTCTGACCTCTGTCTAAGCCTATAGTTGTTATTCTAGGGGCTGAAAGAGAAAAACAGAAAGCCATTTTCTTGGATTAAATCTTTGAGACACTGTAGCATTAGCAAAACTGACGTGAGAACCACATAATGCAGTCAGAGAGGGATGATTTCCCCAATTGTGGATAGAATACAGTATAGGTTAGAACAGCACTGCATTGACACTTCGAGAATTTCGGCTACATGAATACCATGATATGTCACCCTCAGCCAGGCCATTGATGCTCTCAACATGGGCTCTGGCCACAGCAGAAGTGGTGTGGCAGCAGACATAAAGAAGCAATCAGAAAGAAAATAGCAACCCAAGAGGCTGTGAGGAAGCCTAAGAAACAGACATGTGTGAACTCTATAAATACATCTACAGGATGCAATACCTTTTTGAGGCGGAAAACAGGTTGCAGTAGTCGAATAGATGTAATATGGAAACAAGCGATACGTGTGTCCCCTTGAACAGAGGTCAGCAAACTACACCCCGTGGACTAAATCTGGCCTTCCAGCTGTTTTTGTGAATAAAATTTCATTGGAACAGCCACACCCATTCGTTGATGTATTTCCTGTGGATGCTTTCATGCTACAACCGCAGAGTGGCTTAGCTGTGACAGCAGAGAATAAATTATTTACTATGTGGCATTTTAGAGAAAAAGTTTGACAATCCCTGGTGCAGAGGATAACACCTGCGAAGAGCTGGGCAACTATGTGTTGACAACTCTGTGTGTGCTATAGGTTTACATAGACAAGCACAAGAAAGGTTTTTATTTTCAAAAAGTTTATAAGCATGTTTGAAGAGTGGAGAATTACAGAGGAATAAATCAAATTATCTACCCACCTAACAATGGCTTTAATTCAAAAACCTCTCCAGAATAAAGCCAGTCTGCAAACACATATTAAGTACCTCTTCAGCTCCAACCCTGCCTTAGCCACAAATCTTACAGCAGTGAAGAAGTTAAGTACTACCTCTGTTTCAATATAGCTTTCGTCCAGGGGAAACCAGAGGAAAATAAACCCAGAAATTATTTGCATCTACATAGAGAGAAGTCCAGAGTAGGAAATATAAATGTAATAATCTGGGGAAGGAGAATACGTTGGGTATATTGGACACAACCCACTGCTTGGGGTCTTGTCCACTGTGCCCAACTGAACCGTATCTAACCTTCAGATGTAGAAGAGAAACAGACATGCTATTTTTTGCATGAAAATGATTTTGTGGTGGTTTGTTACCCACAATTATTGTTATATCTGACCACTATGCATCACATTTAGGTCAACATATAAAATCCTTCCATGTCACACAAAGCTTTTTGTAATCTATTCTTAGTTATCTTTCCAACATCATCAAATGTGACTCCACTTTTTGTTCACTATGCTCCAGTCACACTGCTATGCTTCCTGCCCCTTAAATATGCCAAGTGCTTTTCTGACTTAAAATCCTAATTAACTCTGTGCGATATTTTTTCTCCATGATCCTTATGGCTCTTCCTCACCTTGCTCATATAAGAGAATACATCTTACTGCATCAGAGGAGAGTTGCCTGACCACACTGTCTACAGTAGAATACTATTACTAAGATAGAATATTCTCCAGCTCCTTAATGTGTTCATATTTCTTCTTAGTTCTTTTTACTATATGGTATCATATTATGTGTATTATTGTTTAATTGTTTCTTCACTGTATCTTCCACTAGAATTTTTATACCATAAGTTCAAAGTCTTTATTTTCCCCTCTACCTCTGGACCATAGAATAGAACCTAAAAATACTGTGGTTGTTCAATAGCATTTGTTGAATGAATAAATAAATAAATTGAATTCAGTAGGATCACTGGTGGTCTTTAGATATTGTTATTGCTGTAATTCTGCCTTAAGGAATATATATATATATATATATATATATGTATACATATACATAGATACAGATATTTTATATATATATATATATTCAGAGGAAATATATGTCTATATAATTTTTATTTGATTTCTTCAAG
This sequence comes from Equus asinus, assembly GCF_041296235.1. Lineage (NCBI taxonomy): Eukaryota > Metazoa > Chordata > Mammalia > Perissodactyla > Equidae > Equus > Equus asinus. The sequence goes on from NC_091792.1 coordinate 138,429,352, forward strand.
ACTCCTAAGAGTGATGGATAATGAGCTTGTTTTCATTGTCCTAAATTTAAAGGCAACAACTTATGGCCATGCTTGCGATTGAAGAAAAACGGGAAAAAAAAATCCATGTTAATGATATTCAGAAATATTTAAAGTGGAACCTGGAATCTCTGCAATCATGCAAGGTGAAAGTTTATTTCCACATTGAAGAGTAACTTTGAAACACTAGCAAGCACAACTATATATATATACATATAATAATTTGCCTGCTGCAAAAGTGTAAGAAATAATCTTCTTAGGAAACAATAGCAATTGTCTGAAACAATGGTCTGAAAGAGGATGAACCCCTTCAATCTTCATTCTAATCCACCATAAAGATATAACATATTTGTGAACCTGATAGATTTTCTTCTTTTAAGATTTTATCTTTTTTCCTTTTTCTCCCCAAAGCCCCCAGTACATAGCTGTATATTCTTTGTTGTGGGTCCTTCTAGTTGTGGCATGTGGGACGCCGCCTCAGCATGGTTTGACGAGCAGTGCCATATCCACACCCAGGATTCGAACCAACGAAACACTGGGCCGCCTGCAGCAGAGTGCGTGAACTTAATAACCACTCGGCCACGGGGCCAGCCCTAAACCTGATAGATATTTTAAGAAAAGACATACAGTAGAACACCTAAGGAAACAGTAGACAAAAATAATTTTTTAAACAATGTAGATATTTTGGAAACAGGCTAGAAAATGAGAAGAAATTACATTTTTAAAAAAATCCTGGGGCCGGCCCAGTGGCCGAGTGGTTAAGTTCACTTTGCACTCCCTTTAGGGTCCCAGGGTTTTGACAGTTTGTATCCTGGGTGCAGACCTAGCACCACTCATCAGGCCATGCCGAGGCGGCATCTCACATAGCACAACCGGAAGGACCTACAAGTAGAATGTACAACTATGTACTGGGGGGCTTTGGGGGGAAGAAGGAAAGAAAAAAGATTGGCAACAGATGTTATCTCAGGTGCCAATCTGAAAAAGAAATCCTAAGTATTGCAGAGGAAGATTTTTTTAAAGTAAATAGAAGCAAATTCAATAGATGATTTTTACAGATCTCCAAACATGCTTTGTTTAGCAATGCAGGCATATCACAGACTTTGAGGGAACTATGATTCGATGCACTATCTTTTCCAATATTGGACCTGCCTTCTATTTTTAAGTAGTTTTTGAAGTGTTTTACTCATAGATCACTAGATTTTAATATGTATTAGGTTTCAAGATAAATATTTACAAGTTTTGGAAGGAAGGGTATTGACAGGAAAAAATGATAGTTAATAATTAGTTAAGATGGGAAAAAATGAAAGCTCTTTCAAGATCTACCCAACTTTATACTGTCATAAATGCCACAATATCATGGCTTAATTATTGGAGCAGTTTGTGATTGGCTGTCTCAATGACTGATCCACAGGGCTTCATTTTGGATGCTATGGAGATTCTAAATAGATCAAACTAACTGAGCCAGTGAAACTTATTGACCTCACTACCATTCCTTCATCCATTTGCTTTAGGCATATAAACATAGTTCATGCCTGTATGACCCAAACACTGGATTGTAGCAAGGTCGATTCACTGTTTTCACTCATCGTAATGACTGATTTGGACTGTCACACAGTCAATCTGATTGATTGTATAAAAGTTGGCCGACAAAACTCAGAGTTGCCTTTCCATAGCTGTTCTCATCGTGGCTTTAAACACAGTTGTTTTATATCTCTCCAGAACAACATTTGAAGAGGGCTTTTGGAAATCACTCTGCTCATTCTAATGCAGATGTCTGAACCTTGATGCCTTGATCCACCATCACCACTTCCTCTCTGAGTCACTACTGGCACTACCATAGGTTAGGGCATTGAAATGCTTGCAGCAGCTATATACCCTCTTACATTTATTTTATATCCAGGATTCGTAAACTGACCAGTCTTTCCAAGAAATACTATTTGGGCCTTTGTCATTTTTCCCCTATGCTTCATGCTCCCATAATATGGTACAACCATATTTGCTGATCAGCATGAACTTGATAGTTCATTATTATTGATTATTCATTCTTTCCTCTAATCACAATCCTTAAATTCTAGTCCAGGGTTCAAAGATATCCATATTAAATAAACAAATAAAAAAGAGTCCTTAATTGTATAAGAGATATTAATCTCCAGGACCACCATGGGCAATGATTAATAGTGACTTAGGAAAAAAATTAAAGAAAATATTTTCAAATTTTAATATAAAATATAAAATTAATGTAATTATAATTATATAGTTATAATTATTTAATATAACATAAATATAAAAGTTCATATATCACCAGGTCATTTTTGTTGGGAATTCATAGTTCCTAAATCACATAGCTAAAGAATTCTATTTTCATCAGATTTGTTAGCTCCATCCAGGTAAAATGTGAAGCAGATAAAAACAGATTTGTACCCAAAGAATTATACACTCTTATTTTAATGACACAACCCCAAGAACTTTTCATCATTTTCACAAAACAAAGACGAATAGTGAAAGCTTATGGGAATAGTCTATATACTTTTTAAAATAGGTAATTGTTAATTTCTTGTTTGGAAATTTTTTTCAGAACAGGTTTATATTTAGAATAAAATTGAAGAGACGTTATAGAGACGTTGCATATACCCCATGCTGACAGGTGCATAGATTCCCCTTCCTCATTATCAACATTATTCACCAGAGCTTGTTTTTTTTTTTTTTTTTTTAACAAAGAATGACCCTACATTGACACATCATAATCACCCAAGGTTCATAATTTACCTTAGAGTTCACTGTTGGGGTTACACATTCTATGGGTTTGGAGAAATATATAATGACAGTTATGCATCATTGCAGTGTTATACATCGTATTTTTGCTGCCCTAAAAATCATCTGGGCTCTGTCTATTCATCTCCTCCACCCGCCACACCCATGGCCACTGAGCTTTTTATTATCTCCACAGTTCTGCATTTTCCAGAAGGTGATATAGTTGGAATTATATAGTATAGAGCCTTTTCAGATTGACTTCTTTCACTTAGTAACATGAATTTAAGATTCCTTCGCGTCTTTTCATGACTCGATAGCTCACTTATTTTTAGTGCTGAATTATATTCTATTGTCTGGATGTACTACACTTTATTTATCCATTCATTTATTTAACAATATCTTGGCTGCTACCAAATTTTGACAATTATGAATAAACCTGCTATACACATATGTGCGCAAGTTTTTGTGTGGACGTAAGATTTCAGCTGCTTTGGGTAAATACCAAGGAGCACAATTGCTGGTAAGAGTATGTTTAGTTTTGTAAGAAACTGCCAAAGCCAAATATCTTCCAAAGTGACTGTACCACTTTGCGTTCCCACCAGCGATGTCTGAGAGTTCCTGGTGTTCCACGTCTTTGTCAGCATTTGATGCTCAATTTCTGGATTTTGGATGCTATAATTGGTGTGTAGTGGTTTCTCATTGTTGTTTTAATTTGCATTTCCTGACGACATATGAGGTGATGCATGTTTTCATATGCTTATTTTCCATTTGTCTATCTCCTTTGCTGAGGGGTCTGTTAATGTGTTTGCACAATTTTTTGATCAGGTTGTTTGTTTTCTTATTGTTGAGTTTCAAGAGTTCTTTGCATATTTTGGAAAATATCCAAAGGCCTTTATCCAATGAGTCTTTTGCAAATACTTTCTCCCAGTGTGTGTCTTGTCTTCTCATTCTTTTGACATTGTCTCTCACAGAGCAGAGAGTTTTAATTGCTTTGAATTACAGCCTATCAATTATTTCTTTAATGGATTACGTTTTCAGTGTTTTAACTGAAAATGCATCACCATACCCAAGGTCATCTAGACTTTCGCTTATGTTAAATCTTGTGAAGAGTGTAAAGCCTATGTTCAGATTATTTTTTTGCATGTGAATGTGCAGTTGCTTCAGCACCATTTGTTGAGAAGACTATCTTTGCTCCACTGTATTGTCTCTGCTCATTTGTCAAAGATCAGTGGACTATATTTATGTGGGTCAATTTCTGGGTTTGCTATTCTGTTCTATTGACCTATTTGTAAATTCTTTCACCAATACCACACTGTCTTGATTACTGTAGCTTTATAGTAAGTCTTGAACTCAGGTAACATCCATCTTCTAACTTTGTTCTTCTCCTTCAATATTGTGTTGGCTGTTCTGGGTCTTTCACCTCTGCATATAAACTTTACAATCAGTTTGTTGGTATCGATAAAAAAAAAAAAAGCTTTCTGGGATTTCTTTGATAATACAGGGAATGTATAGATCAAGTTGGGAAGAACTGACAAATGACAATATTGAGTTTTCCTATCCCTGAACATGGAGTATTTCTCTATTTTTTTAGTTCTTTTTGATTTCATTCATGAGTGAATTTTTAGTTTTCCTCATATAGCTCTTGTACATATTTCGCTAGATTTATGTCTAAGTATTTTATTTTGGGGTGCTAATGCAAATGCTATTGTGTGCTTAACTTCGAATTACACTTGTTCACTGTTAATATATGAAAAACAATGGGCTTGCATATATTAACATTGCATTCTGCAACCTTTCTTTAATCACTTATTGGTTCCATAAGTTTTTGTTAATTCTTTCAGATTTTCTACATAGACATTGAAATCATCTGTGAACAAAGAAAGTTTTATATCTTCCTTCTCAATCTGCATTCCTTTTATTTCCTTTAGATACTCTTTATCAAGATGGGGAAGTTCCCCTCTACTCCTAGTTTACTGAGAGGTTTAAGTCATAAATGGATGTTGGATTTTGTGTAATGTTTTTATTGTGTCTATTGATATGATCATGCAATTTTTTTTTTTTTGCTCTGTTAATGTGATAGATTACATTAATTGGTCTTTGAATATTCAACCCACCTTACAAACCTGGGATAAATCCCACTTGGTTGTGATGTTTAATTCTTTCAATATATTTTTTGATTCAATTTGCTAATATTTTCTTTAGGATTTCGGCATATATGTTCATGAGAGCTTTTGGTCTGTAGTTTTCTTATAATGGTTTTGGTATTAGAGTAATGTTGACCTCATAGAATGAATTAGAAAGTATTCCCTCTGCCTCCATATCTTGAAAGAGATTGTGGAGAACTGCTTTAATTTTTTCCTTAGGTATTTGGTAAAATTCACCCGTGAATCCATCTGGGCCTGGCACTTTCTGTTTTGGGAGGTTATTAATTTTTTATTCAATTTCTGTAACACATACACAGCTTTTCAGATTACCTATTTCTTCTTGTGTGAGTTTTGGCAGATTGTGTCTTTTAAAGAATTGGTCCATTTCATCTATGCTATCAAATTGAGTTATACATAGTATTCTTTTATTATCCTTTTAATTTCCATGAGAACTGTAATGTCTTCTCTTTCATTTCTGATATTTGTACTTTGTGTTTTCTCTTTTTTTCTTAGTTAGCCTGCCTAGAAACTTACTGAGTTTATTTTTCTTTTCAAAGAACCAAGTTTTGTTTTTACTAATTTTCTCTATTAATTTTGACATTAATTTTATTCATATCTGCTCTAATTCTTACTATTTATTCTCTTCTGCTCACTTTGGCACCTGCATTAACACCTGTTGCCAATCTTTTGTTTGTTGTTTCTTCCTCTTCTCCCCAATAGCCCCCCACGCCCAGTACATAGTTGTATATTCTAGTTGTGAGTGCCTCTGGTTGTGCTATATGGGATGCCGCCTCAACATGACCTGATGAGCGGTGCCATGTCTGCACCCAGGATCCGAACCAGCGAAACCCTCGGCCGCCTAAGTGGAGCACGATAAGTTAACCACTCTGTCATGGGGCCGGCCCCTAATTTGCCTTCTTTTTGTAGTTTCCTAAGTTGGATACTTAGAAGATTGATTTCAGATCATTCTTCTTTTCTAATAATGCATTCAATGCTATAAATTTCTCTCTATACACTGCTGTTGCTGTATCCCACATATTTAAACAATTGTGCTTTCTTTTTATTTTGTTCAAAATATTTTTCAATTTCTCTTGAGATTTCTTTTGACCAATGTGTTATTTAGGAGTGTGTTCTTTAATCTCGACTTGTTGTGGGATTTTTAAGTTATCTTTTTGTTATCAATTTCCAGCTTAATTCCATTGTGGTCTGAGTGCAGACATTGTATAGGTTCTATTCTTTTAAATGTGTTACGATGTGTGTTATGGCCTAGAATTTGGTCTATCTCAGCGAATGATCCATGTGAGCTTGAGAAGAATGTGTATTCTACTGTAGTTGGATGAAGTAGTCTTTAGATGTCAACTAGATCCCGTTAATTAATGGTGTTTAGTTCAATTATCTCCTTACTGATATTCTGCCTTCTCAATCTGTTCATTTCTTTAAGAGAGGTGTTGACATTTTCAACTGTACTATACTAGTGGATTCATCTTTTCTCTTTGCAGTTCTATCAATTTTCTCTTCATGTAGTTTGACATTCTGTTGTTTGGTACATACACATTAAAAATTGTGATGTTTTCTTGGATAATTGACCCCTTTATCGCTATGTAATGCTTTTCTTTATTCCTGATAACGTTCCTTAGTTTGAAGTCTTCTCTCTCTGAATATAATATAGCTATTTCTGCTTTCTTTTGATTAGCATTAGCATGGTATATTTTCCTCCATACGTTTACTCTTAATCTATGTGTCTTTATATTTAAAGTGAGTTGCTTGTAGATAATACAAAGGTGGGTTATGTTTTTTGATCTGCTCTGACAATCTTTATCTTTTGATTGGTGCATTTAGACCATGGACATTCAAAATGCTTATTGATGTAGTTGGATTTATATTTAGCATATTCCTTACTGTTTTCTATTTGTTGCCCTTTTTTGTCTTCCACTCTTTTTCTACCTTTGTGGTTTTAATTGAGCATTTTATGTGATTCTATTTTTTCTCCTTTCTTATGTTGGTTATTCTCCTTGTTTTACTTTTTTATGGTTGCCATAGCATTTTTAATACATATTTAGAGCTAATCTAAGCCCACTTTCAAATAACACTATACAACCTCATAAGTGGTGTGAGTACTTTATAATAACAAAATAATTCTAATTCCTTTCCCCTGTCCCTTTTATCATTACTGTTATTCAACTTTCAAAGCAGTTTTCAACAACTCTCTGAGCTATATGTGGAAAGAAAATTGCAATGTTCTATCTTTAAAAATAGAAAGAATAATTTCCCTTATATATAAGTGTTCATAAGCATATCATATACACATAAGCTTATTTCACCCAATATAATATTGCTCTTATTATTTTGAAACAATTATCTGTTAGATCAATTAAGAGTGAGAAATATAAAATTATAATCTTACCTTCACTTATTTCTTCTCCAGTGATCTTCCTCTCTTTTGCAGATCTGAATTTCTGACCTCAGAAATTTTCCTTTTCTCTAAACAATTTTTTAACCTTTCTTGCAAGGCAAATCTACTATCAAGGAATTCTCTCAAATTTTGTTTCTCCGAGAACATCTTTATTTCTCTTTCATTTTTGAAGGATAATTTCACAGGATATAGAATGCTAGGTTGGTAGGTTTTTTCTCTCAACACCTAAAGTATTTCACTTGATTCTCTTTTGCTTGCATGGTTTCTGAGGAAAAGTTGAATGTAATTTCTAGTTTTGTTCCTCTATATGCAAGGTGTCTTTTTCTTCAGGCCTTCTTTCAGGTTTTGCTCATCTTTTATTTTCCATAGTTTGAAAATAATAAGCCTAGGTGTAATTATTTAGGTATTTTATCTGCTTGGTATCTTTTGAGCTTCCTAGATCTGTGATTTGGTCTCTGACATTAATTTGGGGAAACTTTCAGTCACTGTGGTTTCAAATATAGCTTCTGTTCTTTTCTTTCTTCCCCTCTGGTATTCCCATTACATGTATATTACAACTTTTATAGCTATCTCACAGTTCTTACATGTTTTATTTCAGTTTTTTCCTCTTTGTCCTTTAGTTTTTGTACATTCTATGATAGATCCTCTAGCTTAGAGAGCCTTTCCTCAACAGTGTCCAGTCAACTAGTAAGGCAATCAAAGGCATATTTAAAATTTCTGTTACAGTAATTTTTTATATTTAACATTTCCTTTTGGTTCTTTCTTAGGATTTCCATCTCTCTGCTTACATTTCCTATCTGCTCTTGCATGCTGTATACTTTATTCATTAAAGTCCTTCACATATCAATCATAATTGTTTTAAATTCCCATAGTTGTTTTAAATAGTTGACTAAATTCTAAAGTCCTTGGACTAGGTCTCTATCTTTCAGTGAGACCATGCCTCTGGACTGTGACCTTCACACGTGTTTCCTAATCCCCTGCCCTTCTTAGTTGGGACAGGATGGCTACAGTGGACTGGAGTAGGGTATTTCCCTTCTCTCAAGTGAAAGGCTCTAGCTGACTGGAGTTTGATATTTTCCTTCTCCTAGGTCAGTTAGTCTCTAATAATACCCCAACAGGTTAGTCTCTGGTTAACTAGTTTCTTCTGAGGGCTTGCCTTGTTAAGTAGAAAAGAATAATCTGGAATATTTTTAAATGGCTCCTTTCCTCCTCCCCCTGCTGGAAGATTGAGGGGATTTTTCTGTGATATTTACTGTGGGAGTCTTGTGGAGCTCCTGGAGATAAATCTCACAAAACTATTGGGACCCCACTATGACTGGATCTCCCTGGAGTTTTTAATGAGTAGATCCACACATATTAAGCCTCCAGCTACTTGACATCTGCATTTCATATTTTCCTACTCCAGCACTAATTGCCCTAGAAATTTCCACTTGTGAGTCTGGTAAGTTGTTATTCTGTGTTCAAATGTCAGTCTCTCCAATCTTGGGGACAGTGGTTTGTCCTCTATCCTTCCCTTTCTGTCCTCTTCCTTCTCTCTTGTTGGTTTGCCAAAGAAGATTTGTTTATATTAGAGTCTGTTCAGCTTTGTACTTGTTAAAATGGAGTGGTGATTCCAAGTTCCTTGCAGGAAGAACTATAATCTGGAAGTCTACACTATTTTTTTTAATTCACCGAAAGACACAAGATAGAAAAATATTAGTATTTTATTTTTTCTAGTAGTTAATAACAAGTCCTGAGAATTTATTTCGATATTCCCCATAGAGAATTTTCATAATACTGAAGAAATAGGAGCAAGTCTCACTCCATTGGGCATTTAAAGCACCTACTTATATTGATAAATTGCTTAAACTGCAGAAATAAATCTAATATTTTTAAGAGGGTTGCACAAATTACCTTTTCTCAGCAAAAATAATTTCCTGTAATATTTATTGGCAGTCCACTTATATTTGCTAGTCCTCTGGGAAGCAAGGTTATAGTTTGCTTTTTTGAGGAAAAAGATTGATAATTAACATATGATGAATTTTTCGTAAAGTTGCACACAAACATACACACAATTGCTAATTTTATGTGTGTGTTGTTAAAAATTGAAATTGTACATAGGGTTGTTCATCCCAGCACTTAGTAGAGAAACTCTTGAATAGAACAAGAATAACAGCCACAGCATCAACTTCAAAATAAAATTCGTATTGTGGCTAAGTTTTCTAACTTTTCTACTCTAAAGTAAATGCATGTAAGTCCTAATTTCTAGGAACTCATGCTCCAAGTTAATTTCTATAAGATTAAAACAGCTAGTTTTTATTGCATGTTTAATGTATGCCAGGCATAATCTATGAATTTTTATTCAATGGCACTTATGAATACAATTAACTTCACGCACTACATAGAATTTAAATCCATAAGGGCAGAAGCCATAGGTATCCTCCAGCATTCACCTCAGTACATGGTACATAGTAGATGCTACATAAGTATGCGTGAATGTCACTAATAAATAGATGGATGAAAAAGGAATATTTTCTAATCCTATCAAAAAGCCTACTTAATGTATATTTTGTTTGCTATTTTATAGTGCATATTGATGGAGAATCATGAAATGGGTTTAACTAATGTCATTTAACCAAAAGACATTGGTCTATTAGGCTCCAAATCTGCATTTCCCTTTTTTATTTTGGTTCTAAAACTCAAGTGACTATAAGGTCCAAGACGTGTCCTATTTAAAAAGAACAGAAAATTATTAGCTCAAGCTCATTGTTGACGCAAACAGAATTGGCCAGTGTTCCTACATTTTGCTATTTCTCAAGGGAAGGTGAAAATCTCAACTTTGAGCTTTCAGTAGATTTAATTTCAGATTTTTAGTAAAAAGACAAATATACTAATATTATGATCATTAACGCAATAAGTTTTAAAGATCTAGATTAGAGAATCACCAATGTATAACCAATATTGGATTCATAGTTGTAGGTAGACCATATGGGCAGAGCCTGTAGAGTGAAAATCAAAGATTGAAGAATCACAAATTAAAGGATGAACAGTGAAAGAGAAGCCTAATTCAAGAAGTAGCTGGGTAAATAGGATATCATGGCATCATGAAAGTTGAAAAAACAGAATTCAAACACAGTGGTCAACAATGCTAAATAAAATAGAAGGTTCAAGGGAAAATAAAAATTTGATTATCCAAACAAGAGATTGTTGTTAAACATATTGGGAACAGTTTCACTGATGTTCAATGGAAGCTGCTTTTTAGCAAGTTGAGTAGAAAATTTGAGCTAAAGAAACTGAGAATGTGCATTGAGAGAATATTAGATACTTGGCTGCAAAGTTAAGGGAAAGAACAGTTTGAGAGATTTTTTTTTTGTGGATACAGATGCTTTTATTTGTTTATTTGTTCACTTGTCTATTTTGTGCAGTTTTGAGTAAAAATATACATCTAAATGCTGATGGTCAGAAGCCTGTGGAATGAGAAGGTACAAATATAGCTGAGAGTAGAGGTCATAGAAGAGACTCCAGAGGGAGCTTCAGGTTATGTGCAACTCAAGACACTTGTAGAAGGGTAGCCCAAAGCAGAAGAAAGACACATTTTCTATCATCGTAAGATGGCTCTTTGAAATACAAAAGATAGACTTTTCAACTAGAGATATGTACAAAATGACTGTGACGGGAAATTCAGTCTTTCCAAGGTATTTACAAATATCTTAAGCAATTGTATTTGTGGTCAAGCTCATCAGTCCTTGAACTTTATTTCTATCATTAAAATTAAAAATAGAAAGTATTCAGGGGCTGGCAGAGTGGTTAAAGTTCTGCACACTCCGCTTCGGCAGCCCAGGTTCACAGGGTAGAATTGCAGGTACAGACCTAAACCACTCATCAAGCCTTGTTGTGGCAGCAACCCACATACAAAGTAGAAGAAGATTGGCAGGGGTGTTAGCTCAAGGCTAATCTTCCTCAAGCCTAAAAGAGGAAGAGTGGCAATGGATGTTAGCTCAGAGCAAATCTTCCTCAGGAAAAAAAAAATGTGGAAAGCATTTTTTCTATAAATAATTTAGCACTTTTTATCTAAAATTAGATGGAAGAATAAATATAGCAATACTCCAACACAGCTCTTTTTATTGATTGACTATATATCTAGAAATATTGGCTATGCTGTTTATTTCTTCTCTGCCCCTCTTCCAGCTCCAAATTAAAATCCAGTTGATTCAGATACCTAAATTTCATAGTTAAAAGAGAATAAAATCTGTTGAGAACTACCATTTAATTAGTTATTTGGATTGTTCAGTTTCTGTTGAATTTCCAGATCATAATTTAATATAAACAAATATTTGTAAGGAGAAAATATGTTAGTTTGCCTCTTGGTTAGGCTGTCATATGTTCAATATCAGCTCTGTGGGTTTCTAGTAAAGAAAATTGAGGTTAGAAGATCATTACATTCTCTGTATTGTTTTCATTATTTCAAACTTGGCAAAGTTATTCACCGTAATTTCACTTTTTCCTGAAAACACTCTCAATAGAATTTGCTTTCACTTTGTTAATGTGCATTTGTGATAGGTCAAAAATACGGTTAGTAAAAATAGAATTTTCAGTTATTGTATATAGTTCTGAAAAGATGCTAACTTTCTCAGGTTCTTCATGTTCATAGATGTCTGGTTTGACGTATAACAATTGGATTTCTATTTTTACTCTAAACAAGACTAGATGAAGCTGTAATATTGGTGTGATGTCATGCGTTAACTGAAAATTTAGATAACCTTATTCATAAGTTAAACTTAGACAATGACTCCAAAGCTTCTTCAATAATGTCTATTTAAGGATTCATTTTCCAAAGGGGCTAAAAGACAAGTGAAATAAAATAAATGTCTTTGAGTGATGGCTGTTCACCTTGTGTGCTGAGATAAGACAAGAATAAATGACTCACATTCTACTGTTAGGTATTAGGAAAACTTTCCAGCTAATGATATACAGTAGCTAATAACAAAAAAGATTGTTACTTGAAATAAATGGAGAATTGATAGGAGATAGAGATCTATTTTTTGACTACACCATTTATTTTGTTCTGAATATATGTAATGACTGCGCTTAGATATTTATTTTGACATGTGTGTACCTTGTCTCCACAAATATATTACAAAGTCCTTGAGGCTAGTCATATCTTTAAGTTCTTAATAGCCTACACGATGTTTTTAACATAGTATGATCAAAATAAATATTTGTTGACAAATAGTTAAAAATTGAGAGAATAGCTTTCAACATGCATTTATTTTCTTCTAGGCAAACATTTTTTTTTTTCTTTCCGTAAGGTGAATGACTCTTGTTTCCTCCTTTGTAAAGACCGAGACCAATTCATGTCTCCTAAGACATTAAAATGTGAACTAACCAAAATTAGTAGTCACAATCTTAGTAGTTTTCACTTAGGAAGTACCAAACTGTGTTCACCCTAAAAATCATTCTACACAAGTCTTTAAAAATAGGCTATTTCCCCAAACACCTGTGCCTGTGTTTGAGTTTGAGTTATGGACTAAATAATAATATCTTTAATTTATATAGAATATTTATCTTAGACAAACTAAAAGAAGACATACATGTAGGTTGCAATACGCAAACATGTCAAAATAAATATCACAGCATAGCCAGGACAAATGCATAAATTATGTTTTTAACTAATTTAAATACAGGCAAATAGGTAATAGTGTTATTAAATAGGCTGTGGGGGAACTTTGATCTGATTCTCTTTCCTGAAACCCTTAGTTTCCTTGTCATATATTTAATGATTTTTCCCACTTTTTCAAGAGAGAATTAAAAAAGTTTAAAATAATAACTTATGATTTAACTTAGTGAATAACTTAGAGATATATGAATACTGAATAAGAAACTAGAAGAAAATCTTTATTGAATGATCTCTAAGTTTTTGGTCCTCAAAATCCTGCTGCACTGATTATTTTAAACAAGCCAGAATTAAACCTAGCCCAAGGAAGTATCAATTACCCTTGATTCTGTCTGATGCTCAAAAGGATTTTTTATAAAATCAGCACCACATATATGCACAGAATATTTCATACCCAAAAGAACACACAAAAATTGTCCATGACTCAGCAACATATTGAAAAATTGTACTGTAGATCGTTTTGTGGAGTTCCAGAAAAATAAACAAGGAAACAAGTGCTAGCCATGCAATTGGAGAGTAGAGTATGGATGTATATACACATTTAAACAAATATAAAATAAACAAAGAGGACAAAACACATCCTTGAAAAAAGAGACAAGAAGACTGTAATAACTTTGAAAAAACAAACACTTCTTCATCTCTTCTTTGCCGTTTTAATGCTAAGGTAGTAACAGCTAGTATTTATTGAGCGTGTACTTTCTGTGTGTCAGGAAATGGTCGAGGTGTTTACTTGAATTAATTCATTTAAATCACACAACAAATATATGAACTATGCAATATTTTTATACTCAGTTTAAGACAAAGAAACTGAAGTCTAGAAAGTTTGACTAATTTGTCCAAAGTTGCACAATTTTTAAGTTTTACTTCCTGTAAAGAGAACTACTTTAAGGTGAAAAAACTAAAATACAAATGATTCTGGCTTGCTGACTAGTTTTGCCAAAGGGGAATTGGTATAAAATTTAATTGACATCTTAAGGAGTCATGGGAAAGCCTTTGGAATCAGAAGTTTGTCCCACTTTTTCTAAAACCCACTCCTTATCTCCAACATTTTTAGCCTCTTCACCACTGTTGGCTTTGAGTAAAATAGAACTGTTTTCACTGCATATTTTATTTCTTTTGTTAGGCCAAGTAAGAAGTCCCAATCTCTCAGATCAACCATGATCCTTTGTACTTTAATTGCCTTCAGCTCAGTATATCCCATACTTGCCCCACACAGTTGGAAGGTGTCTCCCACTCCTTCCCTATATATTAGTAGCTCAGTTATTAACTTGCTAAATAAATTAATGAAAAACAGAATGAATGAATGAGAAACATGTATAACTGCAACTAATGAATAAATTTAGGAATTTTTAATGTATGAAAAGACAAAACATTCATCTAATTCACATTCATATTAAAAACAAATCAGAATATGAGTAAATACATAAAATAATAATAATAAAAATAACATTTATAAAATGTTATTTCTATGTTATGGATAATTACAAGGGGATAAAGAAAGTACCAAAGACCAAAGAAAGTATTCTGAGAGGAAGAAAACCTGAAGCAAGCTTTCAAGAGAAAGTACGAGCATACCTCATTTTATGGCACTTCACTTTATTACACTTTGCAGATCTGTTCAGGTGAAAGGAAGATTCACATGCCTCTCACATTAAGTTGAAAGCTAGATGTAATTAAGCTCAATGAGGAAGGCATATTGAAAGCCAAGATAGGCTGGAAACTAGGCCTCTTGCACCAAATAGTCAGCCAAGTTAGGAATAAGTGTACTCTCTTGTTAGGGGTTAAGCCGCTGGCGACTTTAAGCTGAAGTCAGTGCTTAGTTGCCATGCCCAAATTCCTACGGCCCTTAAGAATTATGCTAAATCTACTCTGCCTGTGCTCTATAAGTGGAACAACAAAGCCTGGACGACAGCACATCTGTTTACAACATGGTTTACTGAATATTTTAACCCACTGTGGAGACCTACTGTGCAGAAAAAAACATTCCTTTCAAAATATTACTGCTTATTGACAACGCACCTTGTCACCCAAGAGCTGTGATGGAGATGTACAAAAAGATTAATGTTGTTTTCATGCCTGCTAACACAATATCCATTCTGCAGTCCATGGATCAAGGAGTGATTTTGATATTCAAGTCTCATTTAAGAAACACATTTCCTAGGACTATAGCTGCCAGTGATTCCACTGATGGATCTGGGCAATGTAAATTGAAAACATTCTGGAAAGGATTCACTATTCTAGATGCCATTAAGAACATATCTGATTCATGGGAAGAGGTTGAAATATTGACATTAACAGGAGTTTGAAAGAAGTTGATTCCAACCCTCATGAATAACTTTGGGTGGTTTGAGACTTGAGTGGAGGAAGTAACTGCAGATGTGGTGGAAACAGCAAGAGAACTAGAATTAGAAGAGGATTCTGAAGATGTGACTGAATCGCTGTGATCTCGTGATAAAACTTTAACAGATGGGGAGTTGCTTCTTATGGATGAGCAAAGAAAGTGGTTTTTTGAGATGGAATCTACTCCTGGTGAAGATGCTGATAAGATTGTTGAAATGACAATGGAAGATTTAGAATATTATGTAAATTTAGTTGATAAAGTAGTAAAAGGGTTTGAGACGATTGGCTCCAATTATGAAAGAAATTCTGTGGATAATATGCTATCAAATAGCATTGCATGCTACAGAGAAAAGAAGAGTCAATTGATGCGGCAAACTTCATTGTCATCTTATTTCAAGAAATTGCTACAGCCACCTCAACCTTCAGCAACCACTACCCTGATCAGTCAGCAGCCACCAACACTGAGGCAAGACTTGCTACCAGCAAAAAGATTGGGACTCGCTGAAGACTGATTTGATGGTTAGCATTTTTTAGGAATAGAGTAGTTTTCAATTAAGGTATGTGCATTCTTTTTAGACAGAATGTTATTGCACACCTAACAGACTACAGTATAGTGTAAACGTAATTTTTATATGCTCCGAGAAACTAAAAAGTTTGTGTGACTCATTTTATTGCAATATTTGCATTATTGCAGTGGTCCGGAATCAAACCCACAATATCTTCAAGGAATACATACATATACATATACCTATATATACAAATGTATGTACACAAATGTAGAAACAAATATATATGTATGTATACAAATATTTATACACATACGGTATATACAATATATATGCATATATTGAATACAAAATATATGTATATATTGAAAACATTTATTCATTACATAATTGATATATTCAGATAAAATTTAATTATAGTAAAAAGTATTTGAATATCTTATTGCTACTAGTTGTTATTCAACGTATATAGCCTTCTGACAATATTTTTAGAAAAAGTAACGTAAAAATAAGTCAAGATGAAATAAAGTCAATGTTGTCTTATAATCCTTTTTTAATCACATCTTATGCCCAAACTCTCCAATGAAAAACTAGTATCCAGAGTAGAAAACCTGCTATCAAATGATTAAAACAGTTCACGGCCACTGGCCGAATGGAAAGCATCAATCACCTTGGCTCTATGTAATAGCTACAGAAGGATAGATTTCAGAGTCAAGTGTTCTGGTTTCAAATTCTAGTTATTATGGAAAAATGACAACTTGATGAGGTTTTATGATGATTAAATTAGATGATGCATATAAGAAGCTCCCAAATAATGGATATTCTTTTGATGATGTCTCACTAATTTCACCCCAGAAAAAATTTTCTGCATTTCACATCACTGTTTTTCCTCTTCACATCAACCCTTGTGATGACAATTTCCCTGCCTCATGAAGCTGGTGATAATGATGGAAATCTGTGATTAGACCCTTCTAGCCATCATGACGAATATTGGTAATGAAGTTTGAATTTGCTCTATCAACAGTAGATTTTATTCTTCAGAGATTTTAAATAACCATTTTGTTTTTTAAGTGAATGAGAAGTGAAAAACAAAATGGAAGCTTCATACATATAATTATCTTGAAAAATAACAGGGATAATGCTAAAATTAGTAAAGATGTGGTATGTTAATATATTTTATGCTCTATTGCATTAAATTGTGCTTAACTTTTATTCAGTGAGCCATTACACATGTAATTATGTATTAAAATAATTTGCATTATTTACACTCTATTACATAGCTGAGGTTTTATGATCAAAGGCAAAGTATGGAAGTGCAATCTGATTATAAATGAAAACCATTATGGTAGACTACACAATACTGCCTTCTTACATTAAAAACTAGAATATTTTTCTCTGAAAGAAACATTAACTTTGCAAGAAATACTTAGCTGAAAAGTAGAAGGGAAGAGATTTGTTGATGGAGATTTTCTTAAAGAAAGGGAAATTACATTCATTATGCTTCTATATTTGGATCAGTGATTTTGTTTTGATGTAACATTATCCTACTCCTTTTTTCCTCAAATGAGGCTGCAGATAATTTTAGCTTTACTGGTGGTTTGTCTTTTTCTCTTATAGCTAAGACTTTTAAAATTACATATTTCTAATAGGGAGGTGGGGCAAGGAGGTTCCAGTCTAACCAAGAACTACATTTGTAGATTCTATACACAGTTCTCTAAATATAGTTAATTATATATGAGCTTAGTTATGTTTCCTCTAATAAAAAGAAATTTTTATATATTATTGCAAAACACAAAATGATACATTGACACCCAAGAAATTATGTTTGACTTTGTATATTTATCTACACCTATGCATAATAGCCCCTTAATGAATTTACAGGTAACAAAAAAAAAAGTAACATGTTTATAAATTATTCCCTTTCACACACTCCAACATATGGACATTTTAACTTGAAATAAAATATCCTATAAAAACATGCAGATGTGGCTGAGTAACCTAATAATAAGCTTTTTGAATGTTAAAAATTTTCTGAGTTCACTTGTGGATTCCTTTATGCCTAATTATTAATTAATTCTCCAATTTTGTGAGAGAAGAAATGAGGTTGGTAAAATACACAAACAGTCAGAATCTTCCATTTCCAGTGAAGATGAAGTGATAGAGACCAGTTTTATTTTTCCCCATGAAAAAAAAAACTGAAAAAAAGTCACTCAAAATATGTTTTAAAATTGCTCTCAAAAGTCTAATGTGGGGAACGGCCCGGTGGCTCAGCAGTTAAGTTTGCACATTCCACTTCGGCAGCCAGTTCAGATCCCGCGTGCAGACATGACACTGCTTGGCAAGCCATGCTGTGGTAGGCATCCCACATATAAAGTAGAGGAAGATGGGCACTGATGTTAGCGCAGGGCCACCTTTCCTCAGCAAAAAGAGGAGGACTGGCAGTAGTTAGCTCAGGGCTAATCTTCCTCAAAAAAAAAGTAAAAACAAAACTCTAATGTCATTGGGCACTAGACAACAAAAGACCGTGATTCCTGATAGTAGGAAACAAATCACATGAACCCTACTGTGATGATTCATCTTATGTGTCAACTTGGCTGGGCCACGGTTCTTGAATATTTGGTCCAACATTATTCCAAGTGTTTCCGTAAAGCCATTTTTTGGATAAGATGGACGTTTAAATTGGCGGACTTTCAGTAAAGCTTCCTCCATAATATGGGTAGGCCTCGCACAATTCGTTAAAGACCTTAGAACACAAACTGACCCCTTTTGAGGAAAGAAGGAATTCTGCCAGCAGACTGTCTTTAGACACCAACTGTTAACTCTTACCTGGCTTTCCAGACTGCCAACCTACCCTCAAGGTTTTGGATTTACCAAGCCTCCACAACGCATGAGAAAATTCCTTAAAATAAATCTCTTTCTTTCTGGAGAACCCTGATGAATATACCTGTATTGCTCCAGACAACTTCATGAAAATGTTTACAGGCACATTGCAGGAAGAAAACAATCAGAGCCTAGCAGCCTTCCTTAACTCAGGAGACTGACGAGAATGTCCAGGAAAGCCAAGTTGGCTAAAGTTCTCAGGGCAAGACGGAATAATAATACTGGGGACTTTATTTGCCCTCAGATGTAAAATAATGAACAGACGGATGGAATAATTGGAACAGCAGATTTCAAAACACTGGACACTTCAGGAAGATAATAATCACTAGAAATAAGGGAAACGTTGAGTCTTGTTTGTCAAGTTTAGTGCTTTATGACAATTTACAGGTCATAGTTAACAGAGGGCAAACTGAAGGGGAGCCCATTAGACTCCCTTGGGTGAGAGGATTGAGTTGTCATTCCAGGAAAAAAAAAAAAGAAAAAAAAACCAGCCGTGATGTGAGAGAGAGTTACTGGTGAGGGGTGAGTAGCACAGGGAGAAATTCAGAGATTTGCTATAGCTATTGATGTTCAGATGAGAACTTGTAAGTTCATGCATATGAGGAAAATACTTTGGGCAAGGAAAAAACGCACCCAAAAGGATTAGATGGAGCAGTGCACTGTCTTCACACATGAAGAGGTGCCTATTCCGGTCCACCAGACAGAAAGCTTCATGATTCATGGGGCCTTAGGTAGAATCCTCAGGAAGCTCTTGCTTAAGGAGTGAGGGCTAATTAGCCCCAAAGTGGGCATTGTCAATGTCCTCAATAAAAAATCTTAAGATCAAGATGAAAATGGATCAAATTTGTTTTCCGGTAACCTTACTGCATCACATACTCAAGAAGTTTTACAGGAATACTAAAGTATCTAACACTGAACGAAGCAAAATCTGTTATGTCTGGCATGAAATAAAAATTGCCAGGCACACAAAGAAGCAGGAAAATAAAACCCACCATGGGAATATAAGTAAATCAGAACAACTAAATAATGACTCAGATCTTAGAATTAGCAGATGTATCCATGAAAACAGCAGTTATAACTAAATTCCAGGTACTCAAAAATTTAAGTAGAGAAATGAAAGTATAAAAAATAAGAATTTGTAATAGATAAAAACTGTAATGTATAAGATGAAGAATAAACAAAGGATTCACAAGTTAGACATTGCAGAAAAGAGCTTAGTAAAATTGAAAAGTTAAAAATAAACACTATTAAAATGAGACAGAGTAAAAAACGAAAAAAAATGAACAGAGCTTCAATGCTAAACATCCTAATAAACATTTTATTGGAGTCCCCAAAGGAGACAAGGGAAGGTGAAATGTTTTTATGAACTCATGTCCAAAAATTTTCCAAATTTAATGAAAACTCTGTGCCTATGGATCCAACAAGATCAACAAAATCTAAATATAAAAAGTATGATGGCAACAGAAAAAAGAATACAGAACAGAACAGGGAGTGTGTCATTGAACGTTTTTACAGTTTAAGTGAAGTGATACGATACCACATGAAAACAGACTATGATAAGTTAAAGGTTAACACTATAAATTCCAAGGTAATCACTAAAATGGTAAAACAAAGAGTTATGGCTAACAGTCCCAGAAAGGAGATAAAAAAGATATACTTTAATGGAATAAATTGTAACACAAGGTGTTAAAAATTGTGGCGTTCTGGTAAAGCAGTACTGAGGGAGAGAGTTGTTGGGCTAAAAAGCTGTATAAGAAAAGAAGGCTGGACTCAAGTTATGTTGCCTCCCTCTTAAGAAAGTAACAGATTACATTAAACCCAAACAACCAGGTAAAAACAAAAAAACAAATGAAAATAATACAGATCGGAGTGGAACTCAAGAAAACAGAAACAAAAAGGAAAAGATCAACAAAACCGAAAAGCTCGTTGTTTGAGAAGACATCAAATTGATAACACCTGAGCCAAAATGATCAACAAACAAAAAGAATTACCATTATCTGAATTGAGAGAGGTGGCGTCACTATAGATTATACACATATTAATAAGATAATAAGGAGATATTATGAATGACTTTAAGCTTATAAATTTGGCAAGATGGAAGAAATGGCCAAATTCCTTGAAAAATGCATATTACCAAAGCTCACATAAGAAGAAATAGATATCCTGAATAAACTTTTATTAAAATTTAATTAAATAAATTTAATTTATATTTACAGACCTTCCTACAAACAGATCTTCAAACCCAGATGACTTTACTGGTGGATTGTACAAAAATTTCTAGAAATATATGATACAAATTCAACATAAACCTTCCATAGAAACAAAAACATGGGACTATTTCCCAAATCCTTCAAAAAGACCACCATTACCCTTATATCAAAGCCTGACAAAGACATTACAGGAAAATCACACTACAGATCAGTATACCTTATGAAGGTAGATGCAAAAATTCTTGAAAAAAAATTAGCAAATGGAATCCAACGCTGATAATACTTCATCACAAAGTGAATTTTATCCCAGGAATTAAAGACTGGTTTAACATTCAAAATATTAACCAATACAATTCACCATATTAAAATAAAATAGAAAATCATAAAATCATCTTAATAGATGCAGAAAAACCATTGACCAAAATTTAATATCTTTTCCTGGTAAAAACTTTCCGCAACGTAGAAATAGAGGAAACTTCATTAACCTGTTAGAAAATATAGCTAATATTCTACTTAATGGTTAATGACTGAAGGCTTTCTCTCCTATGATTAGGAAAAAGACATTCTATCACTACTTCTATTAAATGTCATCCTGCAGGATGTAGCAAGTACCATAAGGCAAGAAAAAGAAAAGGCATCCAAATCGTAAAGCAGGAAGTAAAACTGTCTTAAATTGCAAACAATATGATTGTCTATGTGAAATATACAGTGGAATCTATTAAAATATTATAACTAATAAGTGAATTTCCTAAGACTGTAGGATACAAGATCAATTGTATTTGTATATATTAGAAAAAATGATACATTGAAATTTTAAAAACCCCATTAAAATGCATGACAAATATGAAATTTTTAGAGATGAATGTGACAAAAGATATGCAAGAGCTATTGGAAAACTACATAACTTTGTTAGAGAACTTAACCATGACCTAAATTCAGAGGTATACCATGTTCATAGGTCAGAAGAATTAATATTATTAAGATTTCATTTATCTCCCAATTGATCTATAGATTCCATTCATCCCAATCAAAATCCCAGCTTGGTTTTTTTGTAGAGATTGATAAATTAATTCTAAAATTTCTATTAACTTGCAAAGAACATAGAGTAGTCAAAAACTGAAAACAAGAGGAAAGTTGAAAGACTAACACTACACAATTTCAAGATTTAGTACAAAGCTACAGAATGCAATAGAGTGTGATACTGACATCAGGATAAAGAAACAGGTTAATACCTCAGAATATAGAGTTGAGAAATATACCTACACATTTCTGACAAATTATTTATGATAAAATTGCAAAAGCCATCCAGTGGAGAAAGTATAGTTTTTCCAAAAATAGTATGGAATAATTGGTATCCATATGCAAAGAATGAACTTTGATCCACGTCTTGTCATATTAAAAAATAACTTAAACAGTGTCATACACCTAAAATAAAACCTAAAACTACAAAACATATAGAAGATAAAATAGGGGAACTCATCAGGATCTTAAGTTAGATGGAGATTTCTTAGAGGTGACAACAAAAGCATAATCCATGAAAGAACAAAATGATAAATCGGAGTTCATAAAAATTTAAAACTTATGATCTTCAAAGGCACTGATAAGAGACTGTCACTTATCAGCAAAATTACTTGTGTCTTTAACATATAAAAACCCCTTAAAACTCAATAATAAAAATACAAACAAACCATTTAAAAGGAAGCAAATGATTTAAAGACACTTCATGAAATAAATTATGTGGAAGACAAATAGACACATGAAAAACGCCCCCTATCATTAGTCATTAGTAAATTGCAAGTTAAAACACAAGATATTTACTTCACGCTCATTAGACCTGCTAAAATGAAAAAGACTGATCACACCAAGGGTGGGCAAGTGTTTGTAGAAACTGCAGCTCTCATATATCAGTGGCATGAAATGAAGGTAAACAATCCCTGTGGAAAAAACGTTCGGCAGTTTCTTAAAATATTAAGCGTTCAACTCCCATATGATCTAACCATTTTACTCATAGGTATTTAGTTATCAGAAATGAAAGCATATGTGCTACAAAAACTTGTGTTCAAATATTCAAAGTAGCTAAAACTGGAAACAACGTAAATGTTCATCAACAAAAAATGGATTCACTGATAAATTCGAACAATGGAGCAGTACTTTTGGTGGAATAAACGATCGATGCGCTCAACAACAATGATGAAAATCAAAAACAATTATGCTAAGTGAAAAAAACAGACATAAAAAATACATAATATATGATTTCTTTCCTATGAAATCCTAAGGAAACGAAGTAATCTATAGTGACAGAAAACAGACCAGTGGTTGCCTGGGGAGGGAGCTGAAGGGAATGACTAGTGGCAGAGATGACAAAAGTGCATGAGAAAAGTTTTTTGAGTAATGGAAATGTTCATTATCTTGAATGTGTTGATGGTGTCATAGGCGTATCCATATAACAAAACTTTAAAAACTGTATAATTTAACCATGTGAAGTTTACTGTATCAATTATCACAGTAAAGATGTTAAAAAAAACAAAACATAAAGCAGCCAATAATATGTTAAAATCTGGATCACTTCTATAAAACTATTTAGTTTTTTCTTTATTTTGAAATTTTCATCAAAGAAGCATTAGTAGAATTATATTTGTTCATTTTTATTTTTACGTATGTGTGTGTGTAGATGCTCATGGCAAATAGTACTCGTCATGGCAGGTACTTAGTATTTTTTGGAAAGGGATTCAGCTCAATGGATTCATAGATTTCTAATAAGTAGAACTGAATAGTATTTTGCCATCAAGAGTAAAGATTCAGGACCAGTTGTTATGCAACACATAAATTAAAAGGATGCAGCTCATTTGCTCATGAAACAAATGGTTGTTGTATAAATAGATAATCATCCAGCAAAAGTTTAGTAGGTGTGAACCTTTCTCCCAGGCACTGCTCCAGACATTAGAGAGAGTGAAGTAGAGACAGCTCCAGAGGTCACTGGCTTTCATTCCAGTAGGAGAGTGGGGAGAAAACAGCAAGTATATGCTTGAATGTGAGTGTGAGTGAGAAAGTGTATGTGTACCTAGGTGATGGTAAGAGCGCTATGAGAGAAAATAAGCAGGATCAGACTATTGAATGGGATGCTGTATTTTAGTCAAGAAAGGCTTCTTTGTTGAGGTAGTATTTGAACAGATCAAAATAAAATAAGCATTTGACCAGGCAACTCTCTGGGGAAGGGCATTCCAGGAAGGGGAGTAGATAGTGCAAAAGCTCTGAATTAGGAAGATCTTTGCCATATTTTGGTAACAGCCTGAGACATCTTTTCATCCTGGGTTCTACTTATCTCACGGAACTATCTCCTTGCTATAGCATGGTTTCCTCAATGGATATTTTACCTTTAATCCATCTGCACTATAAGTCAAGATACCATAGATAATTTAGTAAGAGCTGCAGTGTTTCTTAATTTTTTCCCACTAGATTTTAAGCTTCCATGGTGTCTAGAATATAGTCTAGCGAAGGAGGGAAAATATTCTACATGAAAGGATAGATAAAGAGATAATATTTTCCTTCTCAAATGTATCTTCAGAATTGTTGACCCAAAGGCATAGAATCAAAAGTCCTTATTATTGTAGGAAACACCAAAGAAGTAACTGAACTTGAGGGACTAGGAGAAAATATATTTTTATAATATTTTTATTAGGTTGATAAAATGTTGAAGTGTTCCCTTATTTATTGTGAAATCTAATATACACGGCAGTTAAGTAGTAGTCACCGAGCATTCCCAAATGTTAGGAGTGAGGGGCATGGTAGGGTGCTGGATCTATCTTCTGCAGAAGGCCATCTCTTTCTCTGTCATTTGTATTCTTGTCCTTACCACTGCCCCATACTGCTTCAGAGTCAAACTGGTCATCTCTATCTTAATCAGTATTATTGCTTGTCATCTTGAAGCCTAACCATGACTTTCACTTCAGCCCTAATACTAGAACTGAGAAGTACTTGGAGGAATTGGACTCACCCCAAACATTGGATACCTGAAAGAAGGTAAGGGACTTTGACATTACCTTCCAGGTCACCGCCTACTGATACACACTCAAATCTGTTTAGATTGCCTCTGAGATTCAATGATCTTTTTTCCTCAGAGTAAAATGTGTTTTTATTTTCTGTCTTGTGTTTCTGGGCATAGTATGGATCGGAAAATATGACACTTTCTTTTTCTTAAATGAAGCTTTATATTAAAATGAACAAACAAACAATATAGTATAAGTCGTGTCTAAATAGAAGTGATTTCTCCATTCTGAGTATTGGTGAAAATGACTTCAAGCCAAGGCTATTTTATGGGCTAGAGAATTGCCACTTTCTTGCAACTGCAAACGAGGAACAAAGTAAGTGAATAATGCTTTATATTGTTATTCTGAACTCCCTTCCCAATCCTGGCTTCATTAAAATAAACAGTACACCTGGCCTGCTTGGTCCTCACACAAATGATAAATAGTTAAACTTCTGCCAAAGCCCTTAGATATAGATTTTCTACATTCTGTGCCTTTGGCTAAAGGGAAATAATAGTTAAGCAAATCCAATTGGCTTCAGCAGTCAAGTAGTCAACCATTTGAGGACAGCTCTAAGTAGCAGCTGTACCAGTATTGGCATACTAAACTTCTGGAAGATCCTTAGGTACCCTTCTTTTCATTTAAGTGCTAATAGGCAACGATATTCAAATGCATTTGTATAAATAATGATAGTCTCTTGAAAATCTCTGACGTAAGCTATTAAAACTGCAATGGGGCCTATAGTTACATATACAGGAGTAAAACATGTGCATTTGTTGATTAAATTCAACCATTTTTCCCCCCTAAATGTGACTAAAAGCAGTGTCAACTTGATTGATGGATACTTTACCATAAGTCTAAGCACAGGATCAGAAAGAGCGCTAAAAGAATAAAATGCAAAGTGACGGGTGCTTGGATACCAAGATGCAAAAGACAAATAATCACAGGTTACATGTGTTGGTACATTTCAAGTAATACATTTCAATAATGGGCTGCATTAGTTTTGCCACAAACAGAAAATGAGCATGTGTTTGTAATTGGGACAGCCCAATTTATATTCGTGACAAAAGTATTGCTCACATTTTCTTGTCATGTAAGGATAAAAACAACAGTGTTCTGCTTCAAAAAAATTATATTACTGAAGTCAGTTGAAATTATGCCTCATAGAGACACCCTCCTGTCCCCATCAGTAGCAAATAAGGCTTCTGTTCCAGCTCCAATCCTTCCTATGGGGACATACCAAACACTACTTTTTATTTAATTTGTCAATCTATCTAAACAATATAACACAGAAACTAAAACATAACTGGTTTAGCTTTACTATTACTTTTTTATGTATTTTTACTTTACTAGAGAATTAAAGAGGAACATAGGCTAGTTCAGAAAAGACCTAACAGAAAAAATTTTAGTGCATTTATTCTACTTCATGTTTTACCTATTTGAAAATTCTTTCAAAAGGACACATGTAAGTACAGTCTTGCCTCTATTAAGGAAGGGGATACTTCTGAAAACTGCATTGTTAGGCAATTTCATTGTTATGGGAACAGCACAGAGTGTACTTACACAAACCTGGATGGTATAGCCTACTACACACCTAGGCTATATGGTACTAATCTCATGGGACCACCATCATATATGTGGCTCATGTTAACTGAAATGTCGTTGTGAGGCGCATGTCTGTAGATAGAAGGAAAGGGTACCACACATAAAATCAAAGAAAAAAAACCCTCTGTTATGCATCCAGTTGTCCTCACTTCATACTCTAGACTCTCTGTAGAGAAAAAATTGTACCCCTCATAAATAAGATTAAGGTCATTTGAAAACATACTGAAGGCAGGTGATAATGTTAAAATATAAACATTTAGACTCCAGAGTTGAGTACTGTCTATTGCTTCTAGAAATTAAACAAAAAATACAATACAATTTATGTGAGATCACTTGGTTGACTAAAACATATTCTACATATAGTAATTTTGCTTCATTTTAATTTAGATCATCAATATTTTATTTAAACATTAAATTTTCTAAAATTCATCAATGGGAGCACCTCTAAAGTGGGAAATTAATGGGTATGCTGCTGTCTTCCCATCTCTAAGTAGGGCAAATATATATATGAAACAAAGAACTGAGATACACTGAAAAATCATCTGAGCCCTTCCCAGCTATACTTATGATAATAGCCTTTCATATCTTACTGTATATTTTAAAATTCTGGCCATCTAGTTTTGAACAGAAGAAGTCCCTTCCCCCTCAATCAGTTCATCCAAGTATTTATTAAATGCTTCATATGTATCTGGAAAAATGTTGTATTCTGGATTGTCAAAGATGGATACTATAAGTTCTATGTGTTATTTTTTTCTTGAAGAATTCATAGTCTAATGAAAAACTCTCACTGTATTTAGGCAACACTTCATAGAGAAATCGTCCAAATAGAAAAAAAGAATTAAAAGGCATTCCAGGTAGAGTAGAAAGAAGAAATAGTGCGTGCAAACATTTGAGGTTATGAAAAAGCAAACAAGAATAATACAGTGTGTTACGCAAAAAGAAAGAGTAGTTTAGTGATTCTCAGGACAGGAGAGAAGACTCATGGAAAATACATTTGGAGAAGTCAGCAGGGGTAGATTTTGAAGAACTTTATGTCATGTCTAGTTAAAATGCTAGGGCATAATCCTGTGACTATGAACCTTAACTTTTACAATAATTCAGCTAACTTGGAGAGCCCCATTATTATGTAGTAATCAATTAAAAGTAAATATTGTGATTAACAGAAAAGAATAGTTTTGTAATTGTTACATCTTTTCCTAAGAATATAAGCAGTCTTTCAGTATAATACAAACTGATTATTACTTATTTGTTTATTTTGTGGTAAAGCCCCAGTAGTCTTAAATAATCAGTTCCCTATACATTCATACAATGCTAAATATAGTAAAAACTCAAAGGGAAAAATTTAAAATAGATGTGTGAGCTACTTCTTGCTTAAAATAACTTTTAAAAGTAGGATAAAAGAAGCAAATAGCCCTTGTGTTACCGTACAGATTATAAAGTAGTTCTTGAACACCGCTTAATCCTCTCTCAATCAGTTCCTGGAATTTAGTAGAACAATTTGAGAAAGTTTATGCTGGGACTTAACCTACATCTAATCATCAGTTCACTTTATCAAATGCCTTATAAATTACTTCAGTGCATATTTGAACTCCAAGTCTCAGCGCAGAATTCTCAAATGCTAATTATTATTTTGTCCCTATCACACAGAGACAAGTATATATTCTCCAAAGAAGAGAACTTTCAGGAAAGTATGATTCTGCTCCAGAACAGTTGAGGAAGGCTAATATAGCCATTCTCTTTTTTGTTGCTATGGTTTAGAAAATGGACAAAAAAATTGTTTGCTTTTCAAATCATTCAAGTAAAATATGGAATATTTTATCATAAATAAATCATACTACTTTTTTCAGTGTTATCAGACATATTAATATTGACCATTAACAGTGTGAAAATAACTATATTTAGCAGTGGGAAAGAAATAAATATACAGCTAACCGATTGTCTGCCTTTAAGGGGCTTGTAGTAAGACTTATTCAAGGGTTAATTACAATGAAAGAGAATGGCATAATTGTTGTAAATTTTGCGTAGACCTTCATGGAAGACTTTATAGTGAAACATATTTTGAAGTAGAGAAAAATAGATGATGAGCACTTTGTTAGACAAGCCATGGATGTGGAAAACAAAACTTTCTTTTAAGAGATAGTTCATTTTGACAGAAATGTAGAATGGTATAAAAGAAAAGACTGGAACTTTGAGACTGTAGATAATCTTGTCAACTAGAACAATATATTTCTACTTTATTCAGTAGGATAAAAAAGAGAACCAGTAAAGATCATTGGGAAGAAAGTTGTAATAATCCAAATAATGTTTCATAAATGTTGATATTCAACAGTTTGAAGATATACGAGAGTATGGAGACTGTAAGAAGAGGTCGGCTTATGTGGGTGACATGAATCCATGCAAAGCTTCAGAAATGACTTAGGATAGCCCCAAAGACTATGGCTATGAGAAGTAAAAGCATGAAACAATATGACATGCATTTTAAGAAAAGAATCTTGACGACTTAGTGATTACCTGACTGTTTTCAGGGAAGAAGGAAACGTCAATAAAAACTGACACTAGAGTGTTAACAAATTCAGTACAGAAAAATAGAGATGACCCCATTTGGAATAACCTTTAAAAGTAAAATCAGAGGATTAGATCATTAAATTAAGAGTAATTTTCACTTGGAGGGCAAAACATTACAAAAGTCCAAAGAAGAGAATATTTAAAGGAAGTCAACAGTGACCATTTTGGAATAAACAGTTTCTCCTATCTATTACAGATGAGCAAAACAAACAAATGAAAACAGTGGACCTTATCTTTTCTACTTCAAATTGTTTATATAACTTGAGTGTTACCTTTCTGTATATTAATAGTCTGATAGCCTGAAATTCACTTGTCAACTCATCATCTTTATGTGATGCGTGGTAGCCGCGGTTCTCCCTGATTATCCAATTATAGACTTTAAATGGCAGATGAAAATACTTTCACAGCCACTCAGAGGCTGACTTTAACATGGAATTGTGGAGCCTTCTTTTCAGTGGAGCACCTCTTAAATGAAGTCCAGTTTTAACAGAGGGGTTAAAACAAGTGCAGGAGAGTTCTCATACCTTTTGGCAATCAGAAACATGAAGTAAGTATGGACAGCTAACTACTCAATTAAAATTAGGGTAGTTACAGAAATAAAACATTAAACTAAAATTGGGACTACTGACAATTAAAATAAAATGTAAAATCAAAATAATAATGTATAACGGACTGGCATCGTGGCCGAGTGGTTAAGTTCGTGCACTCTGCTTCCATGGCCCAGGGTTTCACCAGTTCGGATCCTGGGCGCAGACATGGTGTCACTCGTCAGGCCATGCTGAGGCGGCGTCCCACATGCCACAACTAGAAGAACGGACACTAGAATTTACAACTATGTACTGTGGGGATTTAGGGAGAAAAAGCAGAAAAAAAAAAGATTGGCAACAGTTGTTAGCTCAGGTGCCAATCTTTAAAAAAAAAAATAATAATGTATAAATTAGGATAGGCTAAGCAGTTCACTGTAAGATAAAACCCTCAGATTTTAGTGGTGTAAGACAACAAAGGCTTACCTTGCACCCACACAGAGACTACTGTGCTCTAGGTGCTCCAGTGGGGACTCAGAGAAACAGGATGCTTTGTCCCCGCTGCCTCAACTACGGTCCTTCTCCGGGGGAAGATAGTAGAGGTAGAGCCGCTTTCACAAGGAAGTGACTCATTTCCATTTACAGCTCATTCAGAGAACTTGGCCCTGCCCCGTGACAAAGTATAAGGAAAGGACTGTTATCCTTGTCAGTGAAAGGGAAGGAGCACCAGACTTTATCAAATGTAATTCATATTTGCCAAAAATATTATACTGAAAAGTGCTAAACACTTATCCCAATATTCACACTATTAGCAGTTGGTTCATTCATTTTCTTTCCATGAGCGTTACTTACGTAAAACTTATTTTTACCCAAAGATTATGTAGGATATTGTGTTCAGAGTTTCTGATCACCGTGAACTTCCTGTTGACAACTTCTGCCAAAGCAAAGAAATGTAATGTGTGGAGAGCTTCTACATCGTATTAACTATTATTTGTAAAATACTAAAAATACTTTATAAGCCTCCTTTACTACATTGCACAACTCTTAGATTGCTCCACACGTATTACATTAGAAATTTCTCTGTATGTGTGAAAGGTTAGTTTTATTTGTTTGTGTGTGTGTATGTGTGTGTATGTTTGACCTTTTCACTTTCTTGCTTAGATCACTTTAATATCTTACTAATGCTTCTAGGTTAAAGTTTATAAAATTTAACAATTCCTTTGATATCCATCATGTTCTGGTCCTTACATGCTTTCCATTCTTAGCCAATCCACTCCCTCCCTCACTATCCTTTAATCATATTAGCCTTCTCTTACTTTGAATGTGCCAAGTACCTTCCATTTCAAGATGCTCACAGTATTATTTTCTCTTCTTAGCAATTCCTTCCACCATGAATTTGCTCAATCAACTTCTATTGAGTATTTAAATATCTCAGACTAAATGATTCAATATTACTTCATTCAGAAGTTTTTGCATCTTGAATCAGCCCAACTTGACTCAAAATACCTTGATTTTCCTATGTGTTGTTATAACAATGGAGATTTTTCCACCACAGCACACTAAATATGTGTTATCTGTTTCATATCTACTTTCCTTTTATTAAAATTCCATGAAAGTAGGGATATGATTACTGCTATATCCACATCTATCATAGTGGCCATTCCATTAATGTATGTCAATGTTATAAGAGAACAAATGAAAATGTTTAAGTTTCATATTAGTTTCCCTAATATGTCACATAGTTTTGGTTATTTAAATGTGAATTGACATAACTTACTGTTTTTTCCTGCCACATTTAGAAGATGACATAATCTCCTTTCACCAATGTGTTTAGAAAGGTAAAAATGTCTTTGAATTATGAATATGTAAAACAACCCCAATTGCATTGCTGTTTGGAGACATATATATATATATGTATATATATATATGCACCTGTACAATATTCAGAAGGAAGAGGAGGAGGAGGATGCAACAAGGAACATTCTGAAGATGAAGAAGAAGCAGCCATTGCCACTTGACATCATGTCTATGTTCAATGAAAAAGACATTCAAATCTGAACTGGACCCCATTTCTTCAAGATTCGGAGTAGGAAATAAGCTTACAATAGAATGTGCCCACTTGCAATATGTGAGTATTCTGCCTGTTTCCTTTGATTGTGGCCGCAGTCCAGACTCCTTTTGGATATCTACTGCTGGCAGGACTCCCAGAATTGGCTCCCAGCCCAGGTCTGTGTTGTTGGTCTGTGGAATACTCCTCTGAGAGATTTTATTTGAAAACATGAGCACTCTAGTGAGTATCACAGCACTTAGATTTCCAGGTATGATCAACAGTGAATGCAGTTATAAAACTGTATTTCCCCAGTCTTTTCTGGAGTGAGAAGGTGACTGCCAGAATTGCAAGTGTCCAGGATTTCCAGTCGGAGTGGAAATATGGAACATACTTGGGCACACTTGGAACCAGAGCAAGAAGAACCATAGAAAGCAGTTGGACTATAGAATAAAGCATTATGTAACACCCTTGGGACCAGACTGTCAGAGACCAAATGTCATGTTAGAACAGTTTGTGAAGTTGAGTGTATTAGTTTTCTACTGCTGCCACATAAATTATCACTAATTTAGTGTCTTAAAACAGGAAAAAATCATCATCTCACAGTTCTAGAGGTCAGAACCTGGTGTGATCTCTTGGTTTCTCTGCTTAGAGTCTCTCAAAAGCAAAATCAAGGTGTCAGGATAGCTAGGTCTCCGTCCAGAGATTCTGGAGGATAATTCACTTTAAGCGTATTCAGATTGTTGGTTGGCTCAAGATTCATGTGGTTGTAGATCCTGTTCACTGGCTGGCTCTAGGCCTGGGGGTCATCCTCAGTTGCTAGAGGCTGCCGCACTCCCTGGCACAGAGCTTCCCTCATCTTCAAAGCCAGCTACCGCAGATGGAGTCCCTCTCATGCTTCCCATCACTGCTGTCTCTTCTTCTACCACATTCTTCGACTCTAGCTGGAGAAATGTTTCTACTTTTAAGGGTCCATGTGATTAGATTTGGGCCAATCTGGTTAATTCAAGATAATTTTTCCATCTCAAAGTTTGTAATATTAATCACATCTACACAGTCCCTTTTGTGATATAACTGAAACATATTAACAGCTTCCAGGAAGTACTGTGTGCCTATTTTAGGGAGAACATTATTTAGCCATTATTAGCCTACATTAGGCAAATAGAATTGAAAAAGCATACATTCTTTCCTTTGAAATCAAGAATTAAAAGAGCATCAGAAATGGAGTCAAAATGAACCATAATTCAGTTGTGCTAAAACTAAAACAATCCTTCTTCTGCTAATACAACTGGTACCAAAATTCGATGCAGAGTCTTAGTGAAATGCTATTGTTTCAAACATATTGTTGAAAGATGTCTAAAAAGTAAGATGCTTCTGAAAGATAAGTGAATGACCAGAAACCAATCTAATCTTCCCTACTTTACTTGGTTAAAATTACTTTATATGGTATGATGTGGTCAAAAGCTGGCCCTCACTGAAGGTATGTGAAGTATACATTCTGGAATAACTTCCTCAATAATATTAAGGTTTATTAAGACCTTACTAAACTTCAGTAATATTAAATATTACATAGCCTCAATAATATTAAGGTTTATTATTGGCAACGGTGATATCTTTACCTCATATATTTAGGGACTTGAGAATCTCATGCAGATTTCTGTCCAAGCTGCAGCTCAAAAGGCACCCCAGAGTTCCTTAAGAGAAATACTGACATAATGGATCTCATCTTAGTGACCTATAATGTGATAAAGCCATGAATTTTGGCAATTGCAGGGGCTATCTCTGCTTGGCTTTTTGTGGTATATCTGGTATTCCTCATTACAGAAGCAGGTAGTAAATGAGGACTCTTTTGGCAGTGTGTGCAATGCCTAGCTACATGTAAATCTACATTGGCACACTGAGATACCACTGTATTCTCCCCTGTCTATTTTACAGAGTTCATAAACACAGTTTGGCTTGTTTATTAGAGTTCAAAAACCTGGCAAAGTACATCGCTGCAGCTCTGTTTCATCTGCTGTGTTGACACGAAGATCAGTGACCCTTTTTGAATGATCGAGATTTTGACAGCTTAATTTCTGTGTCATGAGTTGCTAAGGTAACACTATTTTTGTGAATTCCACAGTTAATAAATCCTTAAGAAATGTCTTCCATTTTTAGTATTGAAAGTAATTTAATGTTAAAGTTAAGAGATTTATTTCTTGGTTCACTTTCCATTCACTGAAGAAACTCCATCTACTTGTTTGGCATTGTCCTCTTTCATGGAACGCTCGATTCAACCTGGACAGCAAAAGAGACTTAAAACATGATATTAACTGGAAAAGAAATAAGATATCTCAAAGAAGAAAAAAAGGCAACACTCTTAATAGCTGGATTATGCTTTTGAGATGAGCAGAAAAAAGTACAGTTTCCAAGGCCACCTGTAGATTTGAGAGTTTGCATTTTTACATTCAAAATCTGGTATAACTCTGTTTTTATTTGCTTATACATAGAACATTTCCAGAGAAAAGTAGAGTATTAGTTTTTCAGTACTGTTTAACAAATTACCACAAACTTAGTTATTTAAAACAATAGCCATTTATTATCCCACAATTTCTAGAGGTCAGAAATCCACATGTGGCTGAATTGAGCTCTCCACTCAGGGTCTCATAAGGCTGAAATCAAGATGTTACCTGAGTTGCTCTCTTTTCTGGAGCTCATGGTCCTCTTTCAAATTCAAATGAATTTTGGCAGATTTCCATTTCTTGTATTTGTTTAGACTAAGGCCGACCTTCTCCTGTTGTCTGTTGGACAGGACCCATTTCCAGCCCTTAGAGGTGTGGGGACCTGAAATTGGCCACCCCAAGATATGTCTCTTTGGCATGATGATTATTTCAGGCTGGTTCTTTTGCAGACAGGAAAGCAACAGAAAAGTAGAATTTACTTACCCTTTGTAAGAGACATTTACATTGTAAAGGAAATCTCCATCTGTAAAGGTGCCTCCCTCTCTGTACCAGGAAGAAGAAAGGCTATGACCTTCTCTCTAGAAACTCTTATTCAATGCCAAAGGCAAGGACTTAAATCTGCATAATAAGCTTATTCTCGTTTCTGGTAACCTCCTGTAACTGACTTCCCTCCCCCTCCCAACGTTGGCATTTCTTTAAGGATTAAGCATCTTTCCTTAGGCTAGGAACTGATTGCTGCACTCACCTGTGACCGCCCAGCTTGAGATAA
The DNA here is from genome assembly GCF_041296235.1 of Equus asinus. NCBI lineage: Eukaryota > Metazoa > Chordata > Mammalia > Perissodactyla > Equidae > Equus > Equus asinus. The sequence goes on from NC_091792.1 coordinate 138,464,243, forward strand.
TAAACTTGCCTCCTGCTATGCCCACCAAGATAGCAGACCCACTATCTGCTGTGTCCATCAAGCGCTGTGCCAACAGGGCAATCTTGTGACTATTGTGGGAGGGACATTTCAATCATATGTGAAATATCCTGTTTGGGGGTATATAACCACTCTGTGCACCCCACTTCTTTGGTGCCCTTTCTTCCTTTGGGAAGAAAGGCCCCGGGCCATGGTACTCATAAAGCTTTGTTCAATTTTCTCTTGCTATTCTGTCTCATGTGAATTTAATTCGTTCTCCAGCCAGACAAACCCACTTTGGATAGAGGAAATGTCTTCCTCCCCTACAGAGGCCACCTGCAGTTCTTAGCCACTTGACCCCTACATAGGCCATTTCAACTTCCAGGGTCTCTGATTTCAGAAATGGCCCAATCTTTTCTAAAGGTTCACTTGATTAAATCAAGCCCACAGGAATAATCTCCTTTTGATTGAAAAAGTCAACTGATGAGTAACAGGTCGCAGCAGTGATATCCCATGATATTCACAGCTTCTGCCAGAACTCAAGAAGAGGGTTTATACAAGGTTTATAGAGTAGGGGGCAGGGACTATAGAATCCATTTTAAAATCCTGTCTACCAAAAGTAGGCTGTCTGCTTTCAAATAGAAAGCATTGATATTTACGAAATAAATAGTTCCAAGCCCATTTTGGTGATTGGTTGAAGCCATTTTAAAAGATAAAATTCTAGCATTTTTGCATTTGAAAAAGTTCCTATTGTGATTTCCTATTGTGAATCTTTACAGCCATGAAATAGAAAACAAAAACTCTGGCACACCTGTCTGCCTATTAGCCAATAATACAGATAGATAATTCAACTATCAAAATTGCATATTAATATTTAAACAACAGTAATATTGTCTTTAAAACTATGTGCTAAATATAGAAAAATAATTTTAGTACATTTAGAAAAATTATCTCATACAATTCTGGACTTGGAAAATATGAAAATTTATAAGAAAAATTTCAATTCCAAGGAAAATATGTCAATTCCTAGAAAGTATATATCTTTTGAAACAGAAATATAAAGTGAACACAGCTTGAGAAATGTACATTAGGAACAGTCCATTTCAAAAATTTTATAGAGATTAGGTGACTTGCTGGAGAATAAAAGTAATTTGTTAGACATGTAAATCCACGGAGATTTATGAGATGACAGTAAACATCATATGAGAAATTAATCACCTGTTACAGGCAGTGAGCAGCATTATCCTGAGATTCAGAATGGAATTATGTGACTGGATATCAAATCTGGAAGTCAGTTACCCATCAATGCAAATTACTCAAATGGACTATGAACCCAATCATAAAAATATATTAAAATAAAGTAACAAAACACTACCTCCTACCAATCTCTCCTGTAAAGGAAAATAAAGGAAATAGCTTTGGTCAAAATATCAATGGAAACTATTTTATCACATAAGTAAAATCAGTAATGTATAAGTAATTTTATATAAACCATGTAAAGATGTCTCTTAAAACTGCATGCACATACATAGTGAAGAATCCATCAAAACATTAAACTACTTTGTAGTTTATGTTGATCAAATCCAGCATCTGTATATTGAAAACTGAATTTCTTTTCTACTGTTTCAAAGAATTTTCTCTTCCTTTGTTCTAATATTTTCAAATATTATCACTATCTACTTAATCATAATCATACCTCAACCATCAGAATCCATCATCAAAGTATTTTGATCCCAGTTCATAAAGGTATCTTGAATCTACTTCCGTCTTCTGTGTTCATGGCAATTTTCCATTGGTTCTTTACAAATTAAAGGCATCAGATAAACTTTTGAAAAATTTTAATGTACACATGATCAGGTCTCTCTTCCTAAAATTCTGGTTCAGAAAGCCTGGACTGGAGCCCAAAAATCTATCTTTTCTAAAAGCTTCACCTGTTATACTGAGGGCTGTTGGTGAAAAACTATTATTGGTTTTCTGGCTTTCACTGTTGCTATATACTCCTAGGTGGCTTTCTTTTTAATAATTTATTTCTTCATTACCATACATTATCTACAAGGTGCTCAGAATATCCAACCTTAAAAATTATTTTTATATTATTTCTCCATTTCACATTTCTATATTACCCCATTCTTAGATGATAAAGTTAGAACTTGTAAACATGATACCTGAGATTCATCAAAATGCACTGTTGCTGGCCTCATCTTTCACCAATTATAGCCTTTCTTCCAGTAGCATTGAATTTTCACTATTTGCTGACATGGTGTACATTTTAACACTTCTGAGACTTTCTTTATACTCCTCTATAAGTTGTTCCCATTCCCAAAATATTATCTTTTTCTGTCTGTGAAAATTTCCTCCTATCTTTTAAGAGGTGTCTTAAGTGTTATCTTCTCAATGATATCTTATTTATCCAAACAAAATTAGTTTATCACCCCTTTGTGATCCCACCAAGGTTTCTTTATACTTTAATAATGTACTTATATTTTTACAAATCTCTTACCCCAAACTTGCACTTCTTCAAAAATAGAAGCCATATGTTATTCATCTTTGTGCTAGCCATGCTCCATATAATTTCATATAGATCAAGGCACGTAGACTTTCCTCAATACTTATTTTTTTAATGGATAACGGATGAATAAATGAATGAATGTGTGTGTGCATCAGTGGGAGGAGTAGATTTCTGTCCAGCAAACTTTCCCATGTCTGCTTCAATGGAGATGAAACAATGGTGGTAAAATTATGATAATTTCGTTAAGTATAGAAAATAATGTTTGTCCCTAAATTAATTTTGGAAATATATCTGTGGACCTATGTCAATTTGTCTTAAGTGAGAAATATTAAAAGCTCCAGTGTAAAGTAAGAGAGTGACCTGGTCAAAAGCTTTGACTTGAAGCTATCATTTTAATTCATCACTACATTTTGTCGAGAGCTCTGCTGGGCTGGGAGAGAAAGCTGAGTTGCCAAATGTCAGAATAGTGAATTAAAGCAACAAATGAAAGAGGTAAGCCTTTAATCATTTGCTGCCACTCTATAAGCAAGAGGCTAAAACCCAAGAAAACACCAACTCCCACTGTTTCATTTTCCCCCATAGAATGGCACACTGGTAGAGGGTCAGCTAGATCAGCACAGATGTGGGGGTCACCTTACTGTTGACGGAGTCCTGGACTAAAGGCTGTGGCAGTTTTATGGACCCTGGTGTTGGGGTCAGGGCAAGGGGTAATGACTAGGAATAGCAACTACTGAGTACTGAATCAGAAGGAAAGATGTCTTCAATGTTTTCCCCTTCTCTCCCCATAAGGAGGCCTCAGCAGAGGCTCCTGAAGATCTCTGGCCAAGATCTCAGACAAAGGGACCCAGGAATGAAGGCTCTGGATGTAGTTTTGCAAACATGCAAAAGAGCATGACTGACCAGGGGTCCTGAATCTTTGACTACAACTCCCTTTAGAGATTACAATGTATTGATTGGCTGTGCACCAACTCTGATGTGAGAGGGCAGCATTCCCCCATGAAGCTTGCCAGGTAAAGCCTATTTAACTACCTACAGTAGGACCTGAAAAGTCACATAGTATTTTGGCCTGGAGCTGCATTCCTCACATTTGACAGGAAATCAAGTGACAAATACACGCCTATGGTATGAAATGGAAAGCAGCAGAAAGTATTTGACAACAAATTAATGTTTCATATAATAAATATGATCTTCCATTAATTGTTAATTATGTCTATTTGCATCATAACTTAAATAAATCTCCAGCTGGTACAACTCTGGAGGAGACTGAGGAGTAAGGCAGAATCATTGCATCAAAGAAACTCTTTCCAATAGGAATCTTGGTTAAACCCAGAGATCAGCACAGTGACCAGATAAAAAATATCCTGGAATACTTTGTGATAAAGGATTTATTGGTTTGTAACATCATTTAACAAACATTAAAGGGAAATTTGCCATGTGTCACAGACATAATCTCTGATTTGACAAAGATTCCATGAGTACAAAAAATTTCATAGTTTGGGATCATTACAAAACTAGGTTGAGTTCTTGAGGAGTAAAAGCAACAGTATAGAGGACGGAAAATTACATATCTGAGATTCAGGTACTTCTGATATTTGCAAATTATTCCATTTAAAAATTGTGGACTAATAAGCTTATTAAAAATAGGAGATAAGATAATTAGTTCTATGATGTGGCCATCCCATTTGTTCAAATATACAACTGTGTGTTATATTTGTTATATATGTCTCAACTAAGTGGTGAGCTATTGACTTGCAGAGTTTTGGGTGCCAGATTAGATTTCAGATATTCCTTTCAGCCCAATATTCTTCAGACTAACTTAAAGTATACCATATATGATGGTTAATTTTGTGTGTCAATTTGGTTACGCCACGGTAGCCAGACATTTGGTAAAAACTAGTCTAGATGTCACTGTGAAGGTATTTTTTAGATGAGACTAACTTTAAATTAGTAGACTTTGAGTAAAGCAGAGTAGTCTCTGTAATGTGGATGAGCCTCATCCAATTAGTTGAGGGTCTTAAGGGAAAAAAACAGAAATTCTCTGAGGAAGAAGGAATTCTGTCTCCACATGGCCTTCAGTCTCTAGTTGCAACGTCAGCTCTAGCCTAGGTCTCTAGCCTGCTAGCCTGTCCTGTAAAATTTAGACTTACCAGCCCTACCCCGCCACACCAAGTTCCTTAAAATCTCTCTCTCTCTTTCTCTCTTTCTTTCTTTCCCTCTCTCATTCTATTGGTTCTGTTTCTCTGGAGAACCCTGACTAATATACCATCTTTTTAAAAGTTTTTTCCTCAAAATGACTGGTCATACTCTTTCCTTCCATTCAATCAAATCATTTGCTCTGCCCATGACATTTAAGTATATGTTACATTGTACATTTCTTGACCTATTATTTAAATGAATTTTAACTTTCTTCTAATCTCTTTATATTTATTCATTTCTCAATAAAGATAAATGCTCCTTCTAAGTAGTTATCATATCTCATAATATTACTTACAATGTTCAACTAATAGTTTTAGATGCCAAAAGCATTCAATAAGTGGATTATAATTCCATCTGATAGCAGTTTAAAGGTAAATTTGCCTCTATTTATTTTCCTGATTAGCCTTGCTGTTGCATTTGGCTGCCACATACAGCTGTGTAGGACCTTGTTTATGTGCCTTACATGATGGCACTAGTAAACAGAAACAGCAATGATAAATTTAAAACCAGGATGCGAATGGACTCACGACCCCAAAAAACAAAACATATATACACAGAGAGAGAGAGGCTTAAAGTGCATGCAATTGAGAAATGAGAGAGTGTCTTCTAGAAGAATTCTAGACTTAGCCTAGCAACACCAGCTTTCCTAAAAGAGCAAGTTATCACCATGCCTGTTTTGAACTACAATTGTCCCAACTTTAATAGAAGGAAAACAGCAAAGTAAATTTAACTACATTTTTTCTCATATCTTTATAGGGAAACTTTTTATCATATATGTTCATAGATGTACAATAAATTAATAGGATCACCGATTCTATGCAAGTTACATAATGCAATCAAAACCAAATCAAGTTCAATATTTATTAATCAAAATACTGGTTATTCTTGACTATAACTTTGGAAAAGTTTCTAAGGTCCTTGAAAATTTTTGTCTCATTCAACATGGAAAATAAAATACTGGCCCACATATTTGGTATTAAAACTTTTTAATGATTCTTACAAGATTTTTCTTACTTTATAATTTATAATATTTTTATAGGCCATTAGACTTCTAGGCACTTGTTGAACATGGAAAAATGCCAATGGAACAAAAAGAATTTATTGACCAATTTTGTATTTAAATTATATCAAATTTGACTCACTCATTAAAAATAACATAGATTTGGGGCCAGCTCTGTGGCCAAGTGGTTAAGTTCACACGCTCCGCTGTGGCAGTCAGCCCAGGGTTCGAATCCTGGGCGCGGACATGGCGCCAGTTGTTGGGCCAGGTTGAGGTGGCATCCCACATCCCACAACTAGAAGGACCTGCAACTAAGATATACAACTATGTACGGGGTTGGGGGCGGAGGGGGTGGTTTGAGGAGATAAGGCAGGAAAAAAAAAGATTGGCAACAGTTGTTAGCTCAGGTGCCAATCTTAAAAAACAACAAAAAAAAACAAACAAAACCGTAGATTTATGTTTATGCAATGCATGTTAAAATACAATCTAAAAGCCAATTCCTATCTTATTCTACTATGTATTAATGCAATTTTAAAAATATCATCTTGATTTAGTTCCATATGCTTTAGTTTTTCAGGAGTACTTAAAAATAAAAAGTACTTAAAATTTTAATATAAAATATTAAACAAAATTTATGTATACATATGACTGACCATGGCTTGAAAAAAAATATGTCAGCCTTACAGTAAAACCTCAAGTTTGGCTTCTGTCATACTGGAATTAATGTAGGTTTTCTTGCATATTTATCTTTTGATAAGAAGAATAGCAATCTTTACAGAATTAGGTAAATTCCATTTTCCTTGACATCCAAGTATTGCCAAAAGTAGCTTATATGTATTTAAAGAGAGAAAAATAGTGTTTGCCACACACACTCATGGAAAATACGTATTTAAGAAATGCTGTTTTGAACATGTAAATGTATTACTTAAAACATGTATATCATTTGTTATCAAATATGTTGGCCTTATTTATACCAATTCTGTTTTCTTGGAAAGCAGAATTTCTCTAAGATAAATGCCAGAGAGTGGTAAGTTTGAAATAGTTTTGTGTACATCAATTTATTTTCTTCTACACGTTGTCAACAGGAAATAAGCTCAACAAAGATTAAAGCTGACATAATTATTAAAGACAGAATGACATTTGAGCATTTGAGCATTGGTTGGCCGAATCCAACTTTCTCTTTCTTATATTCTTGATATTGTGATTTGAAAAGCATTCAAAGAAGTTTCTGCTAACTGACAACTGTCTGGATTATATGTAACCGGACTGAAAGAGGCCTTGCAGATCAATAGTTGTGTCTGACTGACTGGCTGACTTACATTTCATGGAATCATAAGAGAATATTGAAGCAGCTTCAAACTTGTGTAAGTGAAAACGGTGCCTACAGCACATTCTTAGCCATGGCAAATGTTTCCAGAACCTCTTCTCTAACAAAAAGAGAAAAGCACGGATTGAAGAGTGGAAAAGGATATTTTATAACAGAAAATTTAAAAAGAGCTCAGGAAGAAAAAGAGAGAGGTACCAGGTACAATTTCACAACGATCAATCACACACAAACAGTGGAAAATTCTTGGAATTTAGCATATCTTTAGTTTCTTAGTATTCCCCTTTTCTCATCAGAGCCTCTCTGCCATAATAAAACCTTTCTGATTGTTTTTAAAACTATTGCCCTAGTTTTTCTAATTCTATAGAAGGTCGCCAACCAAAATACCTTTTTAATCTTGTATAGAGTACAATCTCTATACTGAGATTCCGAAGCACACAAAATTGATTAAGCGTTCCTTAAATTTTTATTCCAGTATCACTTACTATTATCCCATACTTACTGTGAACATATTTCTAATTGTTTATATGTCTGTATTTGCTTATGTTACCATAAGCTGCTCAAAAGAAAGAACCATGTTTTATTCATATTTATATCTCTAATGCAGAGTAAGATTATTGGTCCCTAGTAACTTATCAGTATATTTTTGCTGATTGAATATTTCTCTGGTAAATCTACCATATTACCAAAAGTTGGTGCTCTATTTATTTTACTTTATTTGTAGCCAAATAGACATGAGGGAATCATTTAGACTGTATAAAAGTTCTGCCTTCCAACCAAGTAACGGCTATTTTTCCTCTACTTGGACTGAAAATAGAAACTCTAGTACAAACATAGAAAAAAAAATAAAACCCAAAAAACTGTGTTAATTTATGCTGGATGTTGTTTGTTTTACATAGAAGTCCTTGAAAAGTGAGGGGAAATTCATTATCTTTTCCCATCATGTAAATTGACCTTGGTGGGTCAAGGGCATATCATTCCAAAATTAGCGTCCCTTTGGAGTTACTCACAGTTCACTTTTATGTAAGTAAAAATGATGCAAGGACACATTTTACTGAAGTGTTCAGCAGGCCTGTAGCTAAATGAGTCAATTTTCACTTCAGTTTTATGCCTTTGAGATAGTTCATGTTTTATAGTTTTATAACTGTTATATTCAGAATGCCTTGATAAACAATGTCTATTTTTGAGGGAAATAAAAAAAAGTTGCTCCAGGGTTTTACTTTTAAAAACAATAGTAGAGAGGGGATAAATGCAATGCAGTTCTTTTTCTGATCAAAAAACTAACCCCAAACACACGCAGTCTGGTTAATTTCTCCATTTTTGGACTCCAACACAATTAAACCAAAGTAACATCAATAATAATAAAGCAATAGAGAAATATGTGATGTTGCTTATGATTGTTTAAATTATAACACATAGCAAGATTACAAAAATATAAAATTTTGAGGAGCATGTTTCAGCTGGGGTCCTGGCAGAAACTAGAGAGCCTTCTCAGATGGGATAATTTGAAGAGAATTTTATAGAACCCTGGATTGCAAAGGTTGGACTGAATGCAGGGAAACTTCAAGGCAGTGTAGTGCTTCCTTGTGCCTGTCGTCCATGGGCAGTGACAGTCATCACTCCTCCATTCTCAGGGGCTAAAGTTATGGAAAAAATACAACAGATGTCTATACACATTTATGAACAAACAGAGAACTATATACAGTGATTTAATACTGTAAATTAAACCAAATCTTGAACAATAGAACATATGCTAGATAAATCGTGTATATTTGCACAATAGAAAGATATTAACTCTCAAAGATTTTTCATAGAACGACACGGTAAAAGAAAGTGATTTTAATATTTAAAAAAAGAGAGAAAGTGCATTTTTAGAGCTTTATTGAGGTAATGTTGCTGTCCAAACATTGCATTAACTTAAATTTAAACTGCAAAATTTGATGAGTAATATTAAAACATATTAAGTTTGCTTACACACCATGAAAGGACCATAATGAAAATAATGTTTCCTCATGCCCCATTATAATACATCCCTCATATCACCCTGACTTAGCACAAACAGGGTTATTATAGATTAGTTTGCATTTTCTGGATTTTTTAAAAAATGGAATGAGAAAGTATATACTCTTTCTTACATACTCTTTTTTACACATCATATATTTCACAACAAAGAGGAAAAATAAGTAACACAGGAAAGGTAGCACAGTAATAGAACTATTAGACTAAATGGAATTTAAAACAATATTAATAAGGACAGTATATTTTAAGATTTTAAAAAATTATTAAGACCATGAAAAAATAATTTATATCTATGTATATGAGTACCTCTAATTATGAAGCAAAAATTGTTTTGAATAAAAATATAAATCTACAGTCAGAAGAGTTTAACATAACTACCCCAAACCTTATATTTGCCCTGATTCAGTCTGAAAATTCCTGAGAATATAGATTAAACAATAAAATAAGGCAAATTGGCAATTTAAGATTCAACATATCTTCCTTTTGATATATAGAAAGTTTTATACCCAAAATATAAAGAATGCACATTTTCCTAAATACCCAGGGAATATTTACAAAATAATGATCACGTAACACTAGTAAATTCTCAATATTTTCCAAATAACCTTTACTCTATGTGAAAATCAATAACTTAAAATAGTAAAATTATTCAGAATTACAACTTATGTTTGGAAAAAGGGAATTCTTAAATAACTTACATATTAAAATGATAATCACAAAGAATAAATATTTACAACCAAGAGACAATGGAAGTATTATTTATATAAATGGAAATTTAAAGAAGATATATATTATTACATGTAAATTAGGAATATTTCAAGCAGATGAAGTGATTTACATTCACTATGAAGCTAGGAAAATTTTTAAAAATTTTTAAAGAATGAAATAGAAATAGTAGAAATTAAACACAAGGCAAAATAATAATTATAACAATTAAATAGACAGACATATACAAAACATGATCAAAAATTATGAGGTATGTGGAAATATTGTTAGTAATAAAAAGGGGCATACTTAAAGCTATAAGATAATATTATTCACGATATTATAACCATAAAATGTGAACATTTTTGAAATGGCTACTTTTATAGGAAATAATTCATGACTTAATTTACTTAAGAAATCTTTTCAGATATGAATACATCAATTCCAATTTTAAAAAGTGAATGTGTCTTAATAATAAGACACTAGACACAGATAATTTACAAATTGTTTCACAAAATAGTTTATCTTACCTATTTCCACAATATAAAAAATTAGTTATTCTACCCAAATAATTTTTTTGTTTGTACAAATTGGCTCTTAATGGGGATATACAATAAACATAGTTTATACACGATTCACATGAGCATATGGATCCAATAATTCTAAATAAAAATAACTGCAAATATGATATAGCCATTCACTGAATGAGTGAAATTAGGTAATATGAAGTTCAGTCAACGTGAAAACATTTATGAGTGTATTCCACTAACCACTAAACATTAAAGAGAAAACCAACTTTCTTTATAGGTGCAGAAGAAAATGTTAATGAAAATTAATTTGTATTCATAAAAGGGAGGATATCTAAATGTAATTGGGCATCTGGAAAATTTCTTATATAATACAATAATTTTAAAAAATTATAGGAGTAAATATTATACTTGATAGAGCAATTTTAGTCATATATTTTGAGAGTTAAGAATTATAGCAGTTCACTTGCTGTCACTCTTTGTATTCAAAAGTGTAGTGCAGGTCCCAGTCAATGCAATAATAAGAAGAAAAATAATTAAAGCTAATGCAGGGGGAAGAAGTAAATAAAATTGTTCTGATTTGCAGATCATATGATAATCTACAGACAATACATTCATGAGAATGAGTAGCATCAATGGCCAGTTAGGAAACGAAATAAAAGTTAAAAGAAATACCATTTATAACAGCAACAAATACTGCATAGTCAGCAGAGATAAATCCATCAACATATGCATAAACTGTTGGGAAAAATGGTACAAAATAATATTGAAGGTCATAAAGTACTCGAAGAAATGAGCAATAGCCGTGGGAATGATAGGAATTCTCAAGGTTGGACATCAAGTAATGTCCTTAGAAAATCAAAATATTTAAATAGGCAAAAATATGTGAATAGTCAAGATAATTCTGAAAAAGAAAAAAACAGTAAAAATGAGTGACCTATTACTACTTTTCAAATCTTGTATTTTTACTTAACGATCATATACGTTGCACTTACCAATTTCCAGGCCCTGTTCTACAAAAGCCAGCTCATTTAATCCTCACGGCATGAAGATGCATGATTAGCATTGTTATATTTTTCGAACTAAATATTATTTGTAACATGAAACGTACTATTTACATTCTTTTAGACTCTAACGGTTTTATACCCTTTTAAATAACATAAAGTAAATACTTGAAGATAAAGACATCTAGTTACTAAAATGTTATGACATAAAGTCTGAATCTTAACCAAAAAGGAGCACATTAAGAAAAATTTGAGGATCTTCAAACAATAGCCTTGCTCTTATTAGCATTCTTTGCATCTTTGCTTTACAAGGACATCTAATTTTTATTACTGAATATAGATTTACACAAATGATGTATTCGCTCGCTCTCAATTAATCAAGTTATAAAGGGTTGTGGTGTCACAATTCTTATTCTAAAAACATACACACATGGAGTCCATGGACTGTTTGGGACAGTGATTGTTTCCATGCATACAGCCTTTGCTGGATCATATAGATTGTAGTACTGCATGCCCTACACAATTTGGCAAGCCTAAATTATCAGTAGGCAGACTATATTCTGTGATAGCAATCTGCAGAGAAGAGAACTAGTCACAAAATTTAAAGTAACAATAAAATACTTGACATGCACAGTCTGGTTAGTGAGGAGAGGTAATAAATGCTTGAATGCTATTTTCTCATTGTCAGGAAAATCCATAGACTTAAATATTAAAACACTAACGTGATTGTATAACTAGAGAGCCTGAAAGTGATGGAAAGAGAAAATAATGTTTATTGAAATAATTATTTGTATCGTGCATTTGACATTATTCCAACAGGCCTTCAGTAGCCTAAGGTATACTCCTACACAGTGTGTGACAGACAGAATGAGTACTTTCAACTAATGAACACATCATAATTTCACAGAGCTCTGCTAAGTTCAGTTATTTGAAGGGATACGAGAAGAGAGGTACTTAGTCAAGGAGCACAATGGTGGCAACTTAAAAATAAAGGAGGCCTTGACAAACTAGTTCTTATTCAAAGCATCTCTTACTGAAGGCATTGTAAGATGCAGAATGCTACCCAACACAGAGCTGCTAATATCACATTGTGAAAGATGTCTTTTTTTATATTTGGCAATTTTCTGAAAGAATAAAGCCCAAATTAGAAACGTTATATGGCACATTTTGGAAAGCCAAAGAAAGGAGAAGTATCATACAGGCAGTTTTTCTCTTACAAGGGGGACAAAAAAGGAAAGAACTGCAGGACAATATAAATGATCACCTTTCTACTGCAAGCTCAAAGGCGGATGCTCTTTCTATATAGATGAATACCAGCCTGATTTCCTTACCTCCTCTTTTCCTTTGGGTAGCTATGCTATACATGATATCAATGGGATTAGGCAATCGGGCAGCTTTACTTAGTCTTCAGCCTTTCTAACTTTGCAATGACTTGACGGTTAGTAAATTCTCCAACTCTTTTTTTGTGTCCTTGGCTAGGACTACAAAGCTTCTTTTGGGAGTAAGTAGTTAATGAATATTTGCTGAATGAAATGTTAATAATCTAACTAGAAGTGTTTGGAAGGAATGTTTGTTGCACCAGTTGTTTGTCCTTAATTCTATTTAATTATCTTTTTCTCATTGCATTTTCACTTATAATTTTTATATTATCATGATATGTTATTATTTTGTGGGCACTGTTAAAGTGCTGAAATAACTTTCACCTTTTGTGCTATTCTCTCTCTCTTTTTCTCTCTTTATATATATATAAACATACGTATATTCCACAAAATGCATATGAAAGTTGTTTGCAAGTGCTTATCTATTCATCATGTGCTTACTGAATATTTGTTTCATACTGTTATCTGTTTCAGGTACTAGACAATACACTAAATAAAAACTAACAGATAAATAGAAATTTGTAGCTTATCTGAAAGTCTTTCATATGTATGATCTTATTTGCTCATGCATATGCATAAACATTAGAGGACTTTCTACGCTGAGAGATACTATAGCTTGTCTGGATTTCTGTTTCTTATAAAAATATCTTCAAGGAAATGGAACATACGACAAATAAAGATTCACAAGCTGCAGGTTTGGTATTAAAATCAATGCAGCTGAAAGTTTATCCACAGTTCCACCCAAAGAAAGTCAAGTGAGGGTTTTTACAGTTCAACTAAATTGTTTGCACTGTTTGAAATGAAATATATTTTTAAGAAACTTACATAATGTTGTTACTTTTGGTAATTGTACTAATCAAGATTCTCCAGAGAAACAGAATCATAAGGATTTATATATATAAATATAAATGTTTATATATATAAATATTAATGTATATATATTAAATTTATACATATTTCCCTCTATATAGAAATATATTTTTATATTATATGTAATATATAGAAATATATTTTTATATTGTATATAATATATATTTCTATATATAAGGATTTCTATATATACACACAGACATTTATATAAATACATAAATGTAAATTATATATAAATATATATGAAATTTATATATATTTCTATGTATATATAGAAAGTGATTTATTATAAGGAATTGGCTCACAAGAGTATGGAGACTGACAAGTCCCAAGCTGTGCAGGATATCAGCAAACTAACAGCAAACTACCCAAGAGAACCAATGGCGTAATTTCCATGCAAAGACCAGCAAGCTCGAGATCCAGGAGTAACTGATATTTCAGATCAAGTCTGAAGGCACATAAAAGCTGATGATATCCCAGTTCAAATCAAATATCTGGGGGCCCTATTGTCCAGTAAAGTTAACACATAAAATTAACCGTCACAGTAACGAATGGTTATTTTATCTGCTAGGTGGATTAAATCATAAGTTAGCAATAGCTCTCATGAAAGACCAGCCTCAATATGATATGATGGCCCAAACTTGATGGTGTTAAAGTTTTGAGTGGTTGACCTGTTCTATAGAAGGGAAATTTTCTTTCTTTCTTGTTCCTTTTTTTCTTTCTTTCTTTAATTTGGTAAAATTCATTTAGAACATTATCACGTAATTTTTAAGTGAAGTTCTAATTGTGTCAAAAATTATCTATTTGTCCTACTGGATTTATATGGTTTTTATGTGTAAGTTGAATACAATATGTATTTGCATGGTAGATAATATCTACTAGATAAATATTAGCTGAAAAAATAGTTTTCATTAGGAAAGGATATACACACCCAAGACACATCCTGATTGACTTGGTATGAGTTTATCTCTGAACTCCCCCTTCTCCCACAAAAATCAAATAACACACACAACTAAAGAAAAAAAATCCATGCCAAAACGCACACACACAAAATTCTATGATAGTGGATAAGACATCATCAAATAAAAAAAAGATGAACAAATTTTGAAAGATATATAGAACAGAAACTGACTTGACCTAGAAGAGAGGCTTGAATCTAATAGCATGAAGAGATGAAAGCTAGAGAAAGACAAATGGATTTTACCAAAGTGTCCAGGAAAAGCTGAGGAATTAGAGACAAAACTATCTCTGAATCCAGGGGTGAGGATTGTGGTAGGAAATAAGAGAATTTTTTGAAACTTTGTATAAAGAGCAGTGAGAGTTCCCATCTCCTTCTCCAGTCCATAGTCAGCCACAACCCCCAGATGACAGGTAGTTTAAGCTTTGGATAGTTTGAACCAGAGAAGCACAGAGATGAAAACAAAAAGCTCAGGGGATGATGAGTAAGGGGAAAAAATGAAAATAGTATATTAAGTAGGTTCCACTCTTTTTTTTTTTTTTCCTTTTCTCCCCAAAGCCCCCCGGTACACAGTACATATTCTTAGTTATGGGTCCCTCTAGTTGTGGTATGTGGGATGCCGCCTCAGCATGGCTTGATGAGCAGTCCCATGTCCACGCCCAGGATTCGAATGGCTGAAACACTGGGCCACCCGCAAGGGAGCGCGAGAACTTAACCACTCGGCCATGGGCCTGGCCCCACGTAGTTTCCCTTCTTAACAGTGAGGCATTTAGAATACCTGCCCAACTTTGCTCGAAGATCAGGAGTGACCTGGGGCCAGCTCCGTGGCCGAGTGGTTAAGTTTGCACACTCCACTGCAGTGGCCCAGGGTTTGGATCCTGGGTGGGGACATGGCACCGCTCGTCAGGCCACGTTGAGGTGGCATCCCACATCCGGCAACTAGAAGGACCTGCAACTAAGATATACAACTATGTACGGGGGCGGGGGGGGGGGTTTGGGAAATAAAGCAGAAAAAAAAAAGACTGGCAACAGTTGTTAGCTCAGGTGCCAATCCTTAAAAAAAAAAAAAAGGAAGATTGGCAACAGTTGTTAGCCTAGGTGCCAATCTTTAAAAAAAAAAAGGAGTGACCAGGGTTAATCCCGCTAAATTGGCATTTGGCGGGTTCTTCTCTGGATAAACTGATTGACTACTTTAAAAATTACAATAGGTGGCAGTTTGGCACCTCTAAATGAAAGGTCAATTTCCTATCCAATTATTATAAACTCCACATGTACACAGAAAGATTCCTATCAGCTTTTTAATGAATCCATCACAAGAGAACAGAAAGTATAAACAGAGAACATTTAGATAACAAGAAGGGGTTCATATTCCAGATCTGTATACATGTATTTACAAACACACAAGAAATGGATGAGAAAGAGAAAGAGGAGAGATAAGCATAGACTCAGGGGATGGAGACGGAGACATTGGGAAAAAAATGGCATGGGTCCTCTCAACAACAATGGAAGCTAAAAGACAATGGCACAAAGGACTTAAAAATACTGAAATATTGACTTCTAATAAAGGATTTGCGAAGGATTTTTTTCTCCAAAATAGCACTCCCCAATACAAGGAATCAATAACTAAACTTAGGTTAGAAGGTAAAATAGAGGTGCTGTAAGAGGCACAAAATCTCAAAAATTCACTTCCCACTCATTTATCCTAGGGACACTACTTCGGGATTTGATCTACTAGATTTGTGATACAGGAAGTAGAGGATCCAATACAAAAATGTGATGCCTATATTTATTTCTATATATGGATATATGTGCATTCTATTTTCTGCACTAAATTATAGCATCAGGACTAAATCAAAGGTACATATTTTTGACAACTAAACTAATTAGCAATTACAAGATAAAATTATCTGTTCTATAATGTTTTAGAAGTGTATCTATCACTATATGGTGTAATTTAAAAAAGTAATGGGAGAGTATTTATACAATGATCTTTAAAGTTTTCACACTTTCAGCGTGAAGCTACGCAAAAATAGCAAAACAACTTTATAATGCATTCAAAGTAAATTCATGTATGCTATACAAATTAAAAGGAGCACTATTCTGACTCTGGAACTTTACTACACTAAATATGTTGCTTTAAATTAATACTAGAGTATTAGGAATTTACATAAAAAATAATATACCTGATCATGGATGTAAATTAAACAAAGGGTATATTTAAATTATGTATATTGAAATTGATTTTATTTTCATCAAAATCATGTTTATGTACTTATAAATCAAGCAGAAATATAAAGAATGTTTCCAAAATCCACAGGCTGCCCTCTGTCTCTCACCATCCCATCCCTACTGCCATTGATCTCGCGACTTTCTTAACAATTTTTCATTTTTCTCATGGTTTTAAAATGCATGTTTCTAGATAATATAGTTTATCTACTATTTTTATGTGTTCATTTTAGATATTATTATTTGTTTTCTATTGTGGCAAATGAGATTTTTAACTTTTCTTCACAATCATCTTCAGATTTGCTCAAAACAATACATTTTGTTCAAGTCAATGTGCAATGCTTCATTATTCTGTATATGAAAATATTGTTATTTGTTGAACTAAGAGATATACTATATTACCTGTTGCATATAGGTTTTATTTTCTTACTATACTTAATCATTCATTTGCCATTTTCCCGCCTAATTGTTTTCATACTTATCAGATCCGTTAAATGCCTGGTGGTCTGCGTCCTAACAAGTCAGACAGGCAAGCCTGATGCCAACTGAAGTTGGAGAATCATTGTTGTAAGGTAATCAGGCAACAAAAGATCTTTTTAATTTTTTTTCCATTGAGAGTATCCCAATTAGTACCCTGTGGTAATCTTTCTCTGTGGCCTCTCCCTAGATTCTCTGAGTGTGTCAGGATATACACCGGGTAAACAAAATCCTCCAACAAGGTGGGAGAAGGGAAGTGGTCATCTCAAAGCCCAGTATGCAAACTTCTAATTAAAACTCTGTTTCCAGCGCTGTGCCTATCTGTTTTGCCTAGCTTTCTTGATTCTAGAGTGTCTTTGATGCCATTTCAGCTGAAATTAAGCCTTCTCTTTATCCTCAAAGATCTTCAAGGAAGGACGCTGATGTAGGCTGGAGACGGGTGGGGGCAAGTGATACGTGAACAAACTTTCACATTTCGTCCCTGTGCTTTAACTCCTATTTTCTAGAGAACCTAGTGTTAGAAAAGTGCTTAGAGAAGTTTACATAGAGATCATTTTTCAGCCTTTTCTTTTTTTTTCTTTAAACAGTAAACTAAATAGCACAGTAATTGATTTCCCTGTTCTTTTGGGTTTTATGATGCTAGACTGTTGAACCTTATCTCTTTTTAATTGTCTGGTTGTTCCTCTGCTAAAATAATTGACTCAGTCTACCAGTTATCAAATTTACCTTATGGTAAAATTATTTATTTTGAGGTACTTAGGTTTGGGAAGTCAAGATTCAATAGTTCCTACACAAGTAATTATTGAGTATCTACTATGTTCCAGATGCTGAGCTAGATGCAGGATAACTTTTTGTTGCCATCTCCCATAAGAGACTGACAATCAAGTTCACAGGAAACTTTATACACTCTTAGGAGATCAAATAATAATGCAATTTAGTACAAGCATGTTATTTTGGAATAGATAGATGTCAATGGGAATTGGAGTTACTAAAATGACTTTATTGAACTGAAATGAAGATTTGGGTTGAGAGAAAGGAGCAAGAACATATTCCAGGCAAGTTAGAGATTATTGGATACTCTAAGGAAATTTAAAAATTCATGTAAATATCTTTATTCTACTTTTCTTCTTTAAATATCCAAAATGATATTTTTCTTATATAATCTATATTATATCTATATTTATGTCTATTTCTATACTATTATCTATTTTCTAAAATATATAAATATCTTTTTATAAATAATGTATTTTAATAACCATATTTCCAACATCATTTATAAATATTAAATTTATGTTTTTATATATACACACATACACACATATATATATACACACACACGTGTGTGTGTGTGTGTGTCCATGTATGGGTATATATCTAAAGACATAGAGCACTGTAGTAAGCCCTAACATTTTTCTCATATAATCATGAGCGTAATCCTATTATTGAAGTACTATTATTCTCACTTTTCAGATACAGAAACTTTAAATTGTGGAAGTTTCCACAGTTAATTAGTTAATGGAAGAGAAGGGATTCTCACCCAGATGGTTCAACATGAGTCAAATAATAAACTAGTGTGCTAACCACAATTGCCTTTCATTCCAATTAATCATATTAAATAAATACATCATTTGAATACTTTATCCCCCAAGGATTCAGAGTGCCTCGTGTTTTGGGATACTAAGAAAATTAGTTTTCTATCAAGACAGAACGAGAAGAGGAAGTAAAGCATAGTTTTTTTAAGAACTGTTGAGTAGGTTTCGAAGTATGTGCTCCAAAAGGCAATTACTTGGGGAACAGCCAAATTAAAAAGGATAAACCTGAATGAGTCATAAATTGAAAGTAGCGGCAAAGAGGGAGAATCTGGGCAGGAGCCAAAGAGACAGAGACTAGCAGATAATAGAAAAGTCTGTCCTGGCAGGCGAAGGCCGGGATGAACACATTCCCGAGGAGGATTTGCACTCAGCAAAAGTATCTGGGGATTCTCTGGAAATTATTCCTTTTGAATAATTGAAAAGACACTTCATATAGTTTTTATTATCATGAACTTATTTTAAATTTATATTATTTGCTGATTACAAAATAAATCAATGTCATTAACTTTAACCAGAACAAAATTGAAATCTGAGATTGTTACCGAACCAGGTTCGTTTTTGCCCGCCTCCCAGAAAGCCAAACATGGAGACAATGAGATTGCAGCAGAGAGGGAGTTTACTCACAAGGCAGCCATGAGAGGAAGTGAGAGCATGAGTCTCAAATTCACTTCCCCGAAAATAGGGACTCAGGGATATTTTTGGGATAGGGGGCAAGGTGGTCTCAAATGTGGAGAGATGTGATTGGAGGTGAGGAGAGGTGAGGTAATTGATGATCTGTGCAAGCATAATCAGACTCCATGCCTCTTCATAGGATGCATGTTCACAAAATGGCAGCGTTAGCATGACCTGAGGGTGGAGTTTTTAGCCTCTCGACATCAAATGGTCACCTATCAGACATCTGCACAGGCCCAGTTGATGAGCTGGTGGTCTCAACTGGCCTGAAGTGGACAAGGAGCTCTAATTCCTGAAAAACCACTCCCACACCCATTACCATGGTGACCCAGGCTCCAGGGAGATGTTATCGATAGGAGCCTAGTGGTAGCCAGAGAGCATATCACCTAAGCAGCACAGGTAACAATTGGTGGGTTAAACAGCTAAAAGCTATAATCAGTAATTGCAAAAGGGAAAAAGAACTTTATTTCCTAGCTACTTAATCATCAATGGCTAACCCTCTGCCAGGTTCAAGATGTTGAATGCCTGTTAAGGATTTATGTCAGGACTATCAACTCTCTCCCTACTTTTTTTGGTACATTATCCTTTAAATACTAATTAAAATGAAGTACTATGACAAAACTTCTGTTTCTGGCAATGTGACACACTGACTATTCTGAAACCTCCCTCAACATGCTGAATACTTTTTAAAAATCTTTAAGTGCATAGCTTAGATAGCAAAAAAGTTAAAAAAAAACTAAATTAAAATTAAAAAATAAATATCTAGAAGAAAGCACAAACTCAAAGAGGAAAGCTCTCAAAAATCTACATTTGCTCTGAGGAAATACACAAATACTAAGAGGTATTAGGCCTATGGTTTAATCCAATAAATGTAAAGAAAAACAAAACAAAAAGCCTTGGACTGACAAGGTAATAAGTCACACCACAAGCCCCTTAATATAAAGCCATGACTTCAAAATATGAATGCTTGATAAAATATCTACCTGGGAGGAAAATAGCACTCCCCAATACAAAGAGTCAATAACTAAACTTGACAAGTGAAGGAGTGGGGTACAGAAAGCCTTCCTTGATGATTCATAATCTCCACTTTGGCGTGAAGCAGGCTCAAGACCAGAAAACATGACCTACAGAACCCAAATACCAAGGCACAGAATTTCTGTAGAATTTCTGAGTATTGTCAATACTCCAGACACTTTGCAGAAGTAAACATAGCCTCGTTATAGCAGCAGATGTTATCATAGACCTTCAAAGTTTTCCGCATAATGTAGTGCAATAGCCACGGACTAAATACAAGAAACTAAAGCAATCAAACAATAGGCTACTGCGATCAAGAGTTAACAGAATATAAACAAAAGAATCAGATGTAGTGTAATAAAAAGTATGAATAACATGTTTTAATAACAAAAGGGGATGTTCAAGTAGGTGGGAAAAAGGAGCTAACAAAAATACTGAATCTGATTTGGAAAATAATAAAATAAAAATTCTAGCAATGGATAAAGATCTCAGATGACATAAATAGAATAGATACAATGAGGAAAAAATGAATGAAATGGAATACAGTTCTTAATAGGATTACTCAGAATTCAGTACAGAAAAAAAGATAGAAAAATAAAAGGCAAGTTGAGAGCAAAATGAGAGACTTTAGTGTTTATCTACTGGGAAAATCAGAAAAAGCTGGTGAAGAAGCTAGATAAAAAGATGTACTGGAGGAGAAAATTTCGGAATTGATTTAAGATAAAATTGTTCAGATTCTGTAACCTTTGTGAATTTTATATAGGACAAATAAATCTAATTCCACACCTAGAATCATCATAGCGTAACTACAAAACCCCAATAAGAAAGAAAAGACCTTAAATAAATTGTAAATAAATACATATGATTTTCAAAGGAACAAACATAAGCCTGAGCCTTTCCACCCTCAGTATTAGTGAAAATCAATGGAATAATATTTCAAAGTATTGGCTGTAAATAACTTTTATCTAGACTTGCATAAAAATCAAATGTGGTCAAGATCAAGAATGAAACAAGGGCACTGAAGACAAAAAGTTGGAAAGTTTCTTGCCAACACCTGTATAATCAATAAGAATGAGCCAAACAACCTGAGGAGAAAATGGGCCAAAAATATGAATTGACAAACACATATAGTCCAAAGTACAGGAAAAGATAGGGAGAAGAGGGAAATGGAGAATGACTGGTTAATGAGTGTGGAGTTTCCTTTTGGGGTGATGAAAATGTTCTAAAACTAGATACTGATGATAGTCAGACAATACTGTGAATACCCTAAATTCCACTCAAGTGTACACATTAAAATGTTACAGTGGTCAATTTTATGTTATATATGTTTTACCACAATAAAAAGTAATATTTATAAAGACATATTACCAGAACAGTGGTAGTATATAATGGGTTTACATATAAACTTAAAGTTTACCTCGTAAACTGTAGTATTTCAAGAGTTTTGAGTTCAAATCCTGGCTTCCCAACTTTGTGTATTCTTGTTCAATTTTGAGCTCTTTCTTTGCCTCAGTCTTCTCATATGATAAAATGAAGGTTATTATAATAGTAACTTGTAATGTAAACCCTGACAGTTGGTTATTTATATACTTTTTGTAATGCAAGTGCCTGACTTAAGCTTTGATTGCTGAGGTATCCACTTCAAAGAGACATCCACTTTTAAGTGGATTAAGACTGTGGAGGCAGTCTTGGATGAACACATTGCCAGACACACGCTAGATGGAGAGCTAGCCTGCCTCCCCACACTGAGGCTCCTTTGTTTTAGAAATCTTGATTGATTTCAATTACTGACCGCTTTAGCCACTTGTTTTTCCTCTTCCCATGCTTTAAATTTTGACTCATTAAATTTTAAATTCACCAATAAAGTCTGAGCCTGCAAAACCGTAGGTCCCCACCCTCGACTCCAGTAAAAGCGGAACCCAGGCCCAAGTGCTCTCTCTCTCCGTGACCTCGCTTTGTGGCCCCAGATGTGCTGTGTAAGTTCCAGGTCCTGTAAGTAATAAAACTTTATTTTTTCAAAGTTTCCTGATAGTTATTGCTGAAGGACGTCTTGTAATCATAATAAGAACCACAAGGGCTTGTCCAACCACAACATTGCTTAGTGATAGGCTGAGTCTAACACAAAATGGAACTAGATTGTGAAGATTAATAATATAATAAAGCAAAGAAAATTCTAACATAAAAAACGCTCGAGTAGGTTTATCTATTTTTAATTTTAATTTATTATGATCATTAACATCATTATTATTGTTACTAGGATCTTGCTTCTAATATTCTCAGCTTAAAGTATTCATACTAAATGTTGGTACACCTTCACTATTCAGGTTTTGGATCAGCTTTTCCAAAATGCCTTTCCTGAACCCTCAGTTTACATTTATGTCTTTCTTCTCCGCTTTCCTGGGTTGCTGTATGTAACACCCCCCAAGATTTATGTCACTGAAATCATTGGTTTATTTGCCTAGTTTCTCCACTAAAGAGTCAGTTTCACAAGAGCAACGTATTTTTCAACTTTGTCTCTTGAGCACATACTCCAACACAACACACACACATGCACACACATACACACGTCTGGAATCCATATTTGCTCAACTGAACAGTATGATCTACATGATTGACACGTACTTCATGTTGTTTCTTTCATTGAACATATTTTAGCCGTTTAATGTATGCCACATTATAGCACTAAAAATGTATGAACCTCTTGGGGTTTCCTGTATTAGTGTGAAAGGAATTAATAACTAATATATTTATTTAGAGGGATTGAGTGGCACTGACTGTGTGTACAGCGCTCAGGCTGTGAGAAGTATTTCAAATAGTAATTCTCAAACTATTTTTATAGTTCTGTAGTTTGTATCTTAGTTTAGACAGGAAAGGAAAAGTACTTTATCAGCCAAAGTGAGACTTCAGACTGTGACTAAAGTTGCCTGTTGGCTGGGTCTAGCAGGGATACCCAGCCAGGTTTTTTTTCTTTCTTTCTGGAAAAAGTGTATATATTTTTTCCCCAAATGACAAGGAAAAAAAGGAAAATTAGAAGATTAAGCACACAAATATGCTCTTTTCAAAGGGTTTCTCTAACTACATGTTTGTCTGGTACTTAAAATATTACTCAGCCAACTGGAAAGATTAGAATCAGGCGAGCTATGCTACAGTCAACCTGAATAGCCATGATGTTATCAGTTTGGCACAAAAGCCCACAGAGGTGGTGAGTTACATCAGCAGGCCATCAGTCTGTTAGGAAAGAAAAGCAACACAAGAAGCCATCATTTATATCCTTGTGAATTCTGAGCATGGAAATACACTTATTAGTAATTGCTTTTGATTCAGATACTGCAAAATTATAATGACATATAATACCATGTCTGACTGATTTCATTTTACTTTCTAGTTTGAATAGTGCTTGTCAGTTTCAGTGGATACCAACTAAATTGTTGTCAACATATTTTAATTGTTATATACATGCACAGTAGTCATTTCATGCAGCTTTAGGGGGTAAAAATTCATCAATTAGCGATCCTGCTTTGACTGTATTTAAACAAATGATTTTCCATTTTGAGATACATGTAATACAATATTTTTTCTCTCTTTCTTGCAATTGCTTTTAGGAACTTATTAATTGGGATACAAAATATTTTGCCTAAATCAAGTATAAGAAAATCAAAGCAACAAAGAGCACTGTGATAAAGAGGGATCATGCACGTTCTTTCAAAACCAACATACATTTTGTAAAAATCTCCATCAAGCTAGTCAATAAGAGAAACAATATATTTACTGCAGAAGCCTCAAGTTTTTGAAAATTTTCTAAGACAACAGTGAGGCCGTTTTTATTTGGCAAGCTTGACTTAAGAGTTTCGCAACCTGGGAGCTCTCAAATTTTGGGAATGGTTTACATATATACCAAGATAGCAGCTAGATTAGGAAATGCTTTGGGCTTTCAGAGGATGCCTAAGATGACCACATCATGACTCAGGAGACTTGTTCAATTATCCACTGTAGAAATAATATAATTTCTTCTGTGAGATATGCTAAAATCTGTTGGAGTCACCAGAGCTGCTGTCTTCTGCGCAAAAGAAGTGGCAAAACGGGGAAGAGGGGGCTAACATCCAATCCCAATTCTGCTTCATCCACCAAGAAAAGCAGGCCTTTCAGTAATTTATATGTGCATTTTCCTTCCGCTTCAAGTTTCATAACCACACAGAGTGTATTTGTCGTGCTGTGAAAATAAAGTGGAACATCATGGATATAATAAATTACTTCTGTATAAGTAATAATGTTTCCTTTTGGTATTAATGTTGTTTATTTGCAATGTCTTTCTCTCTCTTTGTCTCTTCCCCCCTCTTGTTTAAAATCTATATTACAGGGTCTTTTCTGTTTCCTTACTTTTTTAAAAATTTTATTTATTATTTTTTTGAGGAAGACTAGCCCTGAGCTGACATCTGCTGCCAATCCTCCTCTACTTTATATGTGGGATACCTACCACAGTATGGCTTGCCAAGCGGTCCCACATCCACACCCAGGATCTGAACCAGTGAACCCTGGGTGACCAAAGCAGAATGTGCATACTTAACTGCTGTGCCACCAGGCCAGTCCCTCCTTGCACTTTTCAAATAAGATGGTTTTCGCTTTGTTGATCCTCTAAAGTTTGTTAATTATTCATTTGAATCTGAGCTTACTTTTTTTGGTATTTCTTCCCTTCCAATTACTTGGATTTACTTTATTTTTATAACTTTTAAATTGGATAATTAGATCATTCATTTTCAGACTTTCTTTTTTTCAACCATAAGCATTTAAAGATATATTTTCCCCTATATATTAAATGCGTTTTACACATTTTGCAATATAGTATTTTAGTGACTACTGAAATCATATGTTGAAAATATATGTATTTTCTAATTTCATTAAGACAATTTTTGATACGTGAGCTATCTCTATGTTAGGTTTAATTTACATTTCTCTGTTGATGTCCAACTATTCTCTTGAGTGTAATTTGATTAGAGAAGGCAAATGTGGGCAAAATTATTCTTCATGCTCAAGATCCCTATACATATGTTGATAGTTGTTTCATGACAAGATAGATGGTCTAGTTTTGTAATTAGTCCACTACATCTTAAGGAGAGAGAGTATTTTAGCATTTTTGGATGGAAGACTCAATGTGTATTCATTACATCAAGCTTGTTATTTGTCTTCTACTTGTTCTGATTCAGTTTTTTTGACGAGGAAGATTCACCCTGAGCTAGCATCCATTGTCAATCCTCCTCTTTTTTCGCTTGAGGAAGATTAGCAGTGAGCTAACATCTGTGCCAGTCTTCCTCTACTTGGTATATGGGACGCCTCCACAGCATGACTGGTGAGTGGAGTAGGTCTGCGCCTGGGATATGAACCCATGAACCCAGGCATCCGAAGTGGAGCACCGGGAACTTTAACCACTGGGCCACGGGGCCAGCCCTTTGTTGCCATTCTTATTATTTTTTTGTACTAGATTTTTTAGCAATTTTTCTTTTCAAGGAGAGTTATTCAATAAAATTTGAATGAAAATTTTATAGTAAGGCTTCACAATTCAGTAAATACATAGATTAAATTACATAACCATGATCATACCCAAAACACATACACACTATAAATCACCCAGAAAAGATGAAAACATGTGGAAAACTCATAGTGTCACTGTTGATTTTGACAATTTCTCTTTGAAATTGTGTCAATTATTAATTTCCATACTTTTATTTAAGAACTAAAATTTTCTTTGTATTGAAATTTTACTATTTTGTTATTATTTAGGGACCAATATTTTGTCCTAACAATATTTTTTCATAAATATAAATTTCCTGATTATTAATACACTTGTACTTATTTTTATTTCATTCAACTTTGTTTAGTATAGCTTAGCTTTACGACTATTTTTAAAGCCTTTTATTTTCTGTTTTAAATGTTTCTCCTGTAAGTAGCATATAACCAGATTTTTCATTCAATTTTAAAACTTGTATCTTTTAACAGGAGAACTTCATCCATTTGTATTTGTGGTTTTGCTGGCACATTTTGGATCATTTTTCCCACCATAACCTGTACTTTCTATTTACTTCTTTTTACTGTACTGAAAATTCTCAGTAGTTTTCATGTTAACATAGTCATGCATTTCCATTTATCATCATCATATTTTTTCGTAACTTCTAGATGTTTTGTAGTAGGTGAGGTTTTAGCATATTTAATCCATTATATTTCTTGAATTGTGAATCTTTGTGACTAAATTGTCATTCAAATTGCATTATGGCATCCTGTCTCAAATAATAGTCCAAGAAATTTAATAATAAAATGTGCTCATCTCATACCAGGCAGTAATGTTATTTTGAGTAAAAAAGCCTATCAGTTTCATTAATGCATAAATTGGTCATGATGATTCCAAAAACTAAATAAGACATATAAGTAAGAAGTTGTAGTAAGTTTTTCGCTTCATCATATTTGTTTAAATAAAATACAAACATTCAAATCTAAAATTCATCCTTATTTAGAGTGCAATACAATAAAACAGGTATTTTTCTATCTTTTATTACAGAAGTCAATGATTAAATTATTCATTTGTCTAAAATAAAAATATAATTACCTCTAAAATAAAATTTTATCTATTTTATTTAAATGTGCGTAATAATGCTTAAATTTTCATTTTTATATGATTTCTGATATAATATATTTTGAAGCTATTAAAACTTTTTTCAAGAATATCTAGTGTTAGGAGAAATACAATTTAACATTAACTAGAAGTAAACTGATGGCACAAAACAATATAACATATGATAATTTTAATATATCCAATTATTACCAATAATCATCATTGAGATGTAAGTGACCCTCTTTTAGAGATGGGTCATATTGAAATTCTCTTAAAACATCTTTCAACACCCCAGCTGAGGAGAACCTAGCTTCTAAGTTATTTTCTGTAGGAAACTTTTCTTTTTAGTTTCCCGAAAACTCTGTAGACTTTTATTTAATTGCCCCAGGCTGGAAAGAAAGTATTTTTGTTATACAAACTAGAAGTTATCAATGGCATATGTCACATATTAGGAGTCAGAAAGCTGATAACTTTCTCTTATTTTTAACATTTCCTTTTAGCAAACTTTCCCCAAGATATGTCACCACTTTGGCCATTCCTTTATATGATTGGTGTAATGCTGCTGATCTATTCATGATTAATTTAAAATCATGTATTGTAATATGCTTTGCAATATATACATTGTTCATTCAATTTCTCCCTCTTGGTATCAAAAATATCTAAGTTCTTTTTTCACATAATAATTCTTTAAGAACTTGATGGTAACTATTTTGCTTAGTGATTGTGTTCTAATTGTGTCTGCCAGTGGATAATTGGCCTATCCAGAATAAATAGCAAATTTTTCCTTGGCTCACTCTCTTCCTCTGTCTATGATATAAGCCTTGGCCCTGAAAGAGATTTTTTAAAAAAGTACATGTAACGATCTTATGTTGTGTGACATTTGCAAAATATCGACAGACATGCCTTCAGGTAAATCTACTATTTATTTATTTAATGCATGCAATCAAAAAGGGCTAACGATGAATATCTTGTGCCAGATATTGTTTGTCACTCAGGATTCAGTCAAAAGACAAGATTCCTCCCCTCTTCGCTGCAACTACAGATTTTCCCCTGACAAAAAGGAAAATATAACATGAAAAAATTTGCAGATGATTTGTATTGTGTATGTATCTGGCAAAAATGGAAAGTAATATTCATGGAATATATAATTATAAAACAAGACATGGAATATGACCTATTTTATGATTTTGAATGTGTTTATATATTTCAAGCATAAGACATTTATGTGTTTTAAAATGATCATGGGCTCAAATAGTCTATTAAGAAAACACTTTTTCTTTTCTATGCATGGAAAAAAGATATATATATATATATATATACACACATACATATATATATATATATATATATATATATACAGTGTAAATATTTTATTTAGTTACAAATATTTTCACCAGAAGGAAACTTTAACCAAATGAAAATTCAATGTTCCTGTGACCCAAAGACCTCAAAATACAGAATAAGATTTTTTTTTTTTAAATTGGGAACATGGGCTTGAGAGATTCAGGGAAAGAAACATAAATTAGAGAAGTCAATTTTGTTGGAAGCAGTGCCTTTGACAGATTCATGACAAGATGGAAGAATAATTTTTGTTTTCAACAGTAGGTTGAAAGATTAATGGTAAGAAATAGAAAAATCATTTTTATTGGGAGATGCAGGGCTATGAGATTTGTGATTTAAGAATCTTATTTTTTTTTTATTTTTGGAAACTGAGGGTCTAAGAGTTTTTTAAAAGTATATATCTCTTTAATTGTCCATAGCTTTTCCTAGAAACCTCAGCTAATGATTTCGTGAGAGCCGAATTCAAGCTTGCTGATAGTTTTCCCTTGCACTAAAGTTATGTTAAATATATCATAAGAAAGTTAGTTTATAAATACATCTCTATTTATATATGTTCACTTGGTTATGTCAAAGAAAACATGCAAAGATTGTAGGAGACTTAAGTCATCAAAAGGTTAGCATTTGTTCATGCTATGTTAAATTCTATATTTTTCAACCTCTGGTACCTCATATGAAAAAAATGTGTCTCTGCTGGTAGGTAATAAATATATAAATTTTTCTGTGGATTGTTGTGGAAGTAAATTCTTCTCGGTAAAAAATCTAAGACATATTTACCATCAGCATTGTCTGAAGTCAATTCTTTAAATTCTAGAGAGTTATTTTCTCCCAAGAGCAGTTGAGAAATTATTTTTGAGCCCTTGTATAATTTAAAGGTATTAGAATCTGAAGTTACTGGATCACACCAATTTAGAATTGAAAGGAGCTATGTTATATTATTCAAATTTCCCTATTTACTGAGGTGGTCCAAAAAAGACAAGCCCTAATATAGTGAATATGTTCACAATACACTTTAGTTGCTATCTTTAGATTCAATACAGCTGGACTTGAATCCTGATTCTTCCAAGTTCTTCCCAGGAGAATTTTACCAGGTTATTGAAACTTTTTAAGTCATTTTGTTGTGTGTAAAATGAAAGTGATAATAGTTCACAACTCTTTCCCTTGTTATAAGGCTTAAATTAGGCATTGCTTTGAAAGTGATTATCGTGATGTCCAGCATTGTGTAGGAACTCAGTAAGTGGACAGGACTATTTAGTAGTGGTTGTCATCAGCAGCACTGTAGTATGATAAGCAGTTGACAACACAATTTGGAAAAGAATCCAGACTTCCTATTTCTAGGTATAGCTCTCTTTCAGATTTATCATTCAGCTGGATTTTTCAAAAGACATTTGGAACATATTATTTCTAACTAATATTCTGGAAAGAGAAAACTAATTCATGAAATTCCACCCTATGGGAAGATTTTTAGTCTTTTGTTTCCCCAACTGCTATCTTTACCAAATTTGCTTGTGTGGAACAGCATACTGGAAATGTAATTTACTTGACTTTTAAATACTTAATATCATTCTTAATAAAATAGTTGTACTGGCTGGCCCCTTTGCCTAGTGGTTAAGTTTGGCACACTCTGCTTCAGCAGTCTGGGTTCAGTTCCCAGACGTGGATCCACACGGTTCATTGGTGGCCATGCTGTGGTGGTATTCCACATACAAAACATAAGGGAAGATTGGCACAGATATTACCTCAGGGTGAATCCTCCTCAAGCAAAAAAGAAAGTTGTGAATCATCTATAGTCTGAAATTTATTGTTGCACCTGCTATCTGCCTACTTAGAGTTTATATTTTTAAATCCATAAAAATATCACTTAATGTGAATGGCAAAGTATATTAAGTTCTTACTATATGCCAAATATTATTCTACAAAATTTATTTGTGTAAGTTGTGGAGTCATTGTGACAATAATATGCGTTAGATAAACTGTGATCCCTGTATGTTTTCTAGGGCTGCCAAAATAAAACACCGCAGACTGGATGGCTTAAACAACAGAAATGTATTTCCTCACGGTTCTGGAGACGGGATTCAAGATGCTGGTGTCGGCAGGATTGGTTTCATTCTGAGGCCTCTCTTCTTGTTTTGTAGATGGTCGTCTTTGCTCTGGGCCTTCAGTTGGTCTTTCCTCTTTGCCTGTTTCCTAATCTCTTTTTCCTGTAAGGACATTGGTCACATTGGATTAGGATCCACTCTAGTGAACTCATTTAACCTTAATTACCTCTTGAAAGATCTTGTCTCTTAATAGAGTCACACTGAGGTATCACTGAGGCTTAGGACTTCGACATATGAATTTTGGGGAGACATACTTCATCCTATAACAATCCCCATTTTTAACAGATGAGGCTAGCAAAGGGCACAGAAATTACTTTGCCTAAAGTTCTATGACGAGCTATTGGTGTAGTTGGAATTGTAACCCAGGTAATCTGACAACAGAAATCAAACTTGTCAAGACAGGTATACCACTTCTGCTTGAAATAGGGCAGAAAATAGTCATGTCTGTGAGGCGTCTAATTATTTTTACTATGATAAAAACACGACTATATTCTTGTCCACTTAGCTGGCTAATTCTCCAGCCTTTCGATATATTGTTTGGAAAGGCAGCAGTTACGCATAGTATTGCAGAGTGTACATCAAAAACAGGATGAATGGATCACAGAAATATATTGAAAATTGTTATCTATAATAAAGAAGTTTATATATTATAGAGAGTCAATTAATCATATGTATGAAATGTGTGCAAATATATATAATAAAGAGTTAACCATATATAGAAAAAGTTTGAAGAAATAGATAATAAAAATGCTAAACACTTAAGAGGTTAATGAGAAAATGATATCGATAGTTCATTTAGACTTAATAAACATCTGTTAATGTTCTATCTCAAAAGTAAAAAATAATAATAATAATGAAGTATAAGGTCTCTATTAAATTAAGGAACATTTATTTAAAGGATTTTAAGTGTTGGCTGTCATAAAAAGAGATACTCAGTATCTGGAGGAAACGTATATTGATAAAGCTTGACAGGAAAGAAAATTGGAAATGCACAACAAAATCTTTAAAATGGGCTTCTTTGGCTTTATAGTCTTCTGGGAATATTTCATAATAAAATAGTATTAAATAATGTACCAAAAATTACACAAACGCTCATTTTAATATTAGTTAAAACTAATTAGAAATAACCTCTAGGACAAAGACAGGAAATAATTTAGTAAATTTTTCACATCCATATGTTGTGAATTATGTTATGTAAGAAGATTTTGTTAAGAACAAGGCAGTATGGATATCATAAGGTAGGAATGGAGAGAGAAAAACTGAAAGAAAACACTCAAAATGTAAACAGCGATTTCATTTCTGTCGAAAATATTATTGACTTTTGAAACGTTTATAAAAGTGAATGTCATTTGATAGTTTAGGCATTTGATAATTTTTAATGAAACAATATAAACAATAAGAAAATGAATTTAAAATTATTCAAATAAAAATTTTGTTTAAGTTTTCCCAAATAGATTTTAAGAGAGGAGTACATAATTTTCTCTAGCTCCCAATTGTGATAGAGGTAAAAAGTAAGTACTTCCTTTAGGATAAAATGGGAAGGAGGCCAATTTTAAGTTTACATGAGAAATGTATCTCTGACTGTGTGGGATCAGGTCAGTACAAGGCAGTGAGCCAACCATTAAGTAAAACAGAGTCTTTCAAGGATGTTTTTATTCGTTCAAAAACAACTTATTGAAGGCCTACCTTGTACTGGGCACCAGGGATATATTAGCAAACAAGACAGGAACAATCACTACTTTCATAGAACTAATTCTCCTACAAGAGACAGAAAGAAAAAAAATAGTAAGTATTTATATTTTAATATAAATAATGGATACTCTGTAGGAAAATAAGGTAGGAAAATGAGATAGAAAGTGCTGGATGAGGATGGAATTTTAAATTTTACTTTAGACGAGCTACTCAAAGAAGGCCTCCATGAGAAGTCAACGTTTGGGCCAGGACTGAAATGAAAGGTGGTGAGTAGCGAATCACAAGCATATTTGGCAAGAAGCATTCCAGAAAGCATGGTAAGTCGCAAAAGCCTTGAGAAGGTAAGTTCCTGGCATGTTCAAAAGTAGACCAGATACTGTGGCTGAAACTTGGCCAGCAAAAGGGAGGCTTCAGTTAAAGAGGTAACAGGAACCCAGTTCCACTCAGGGATCTTAAAAAATATTAATTAGATCATTTAGCTAAAAATTCTTCTAAGCCAACCAATAATATGTATATTATGTGATTTATAGATTATATTATATAAATAATAAAATATACATATAGGCAGCTCCATAACAATTACTTATGAAGAAAGTAAGTCTTGAAGAGTACTATTTGTCATTTATTTCACAGTAAAGTATTTGTTCTCTTTATTTAAAGACATCTATGTTGAAATTCTTCTCATACG
The DNA here is from genome assembly GCF_041296235.1 of Equus asinus. Lineage (NCBI taxonomy): Eukaryota > Metazoa > Chordata > Mammalia > Perissodactyla > Equidae > Equus > Equus asinus. Next base: position 138,497,130 of record NC_091792.1, read on the forward strand.
ATGCAAATACATTCCCAGTTTCTCTCCAATTTGAAAGCATGAATGTTAACAGCAAATAAATATCCATTTAGCCTGTTAAAAGAGAAATCCTTATTATTAAGTATGCCATCATACTTTAGTAGGTTGTATCACTTACGTATTGTGCACATTGTAACAAAGTTAAAATAGTAGAAACCATACAATGTCAGCTCTCAGACTACAATGGAATTAAAGTAGAGATCAATAACAGAAAGACAAGTGAAAAATCCCAAAATATGTGGAGATTAAACAACATACTTCTAAATAACACGAGTCAGAGAAGAAATCTCAAGGAAATTGAAAAGTATTTTAACCTAAATGAAAAAAATCCACAATTTATCAAAACATGTGGGATGCAGCAAAAGCAGTGCTTAGAGGGAAGTTTATAAAAGAAGAAAGATCTAAAATTAGTCATCTAAGTTTCCACCTTAGGAAACTAGAAAAAGAAGAGCAAATTGAATGCAGAGTAATTGAGCTCTGGTTTCAAGGAAAATGATCATTTTATGTAATTTCATGTAACTAAAGACTTAATTGCAGTATATCTAGAACTCATAAGTGTGGCCACAAATGGGGCTGAAAGTTTTTATTCAAAAAGTAAGAGTAAAAAATCTGTATGATTTGTGTTGGAAATGAATAATCACTATTTATTAGATAAGTACCTGAAGAAAAAATAAAATAGAAGCAAAATAGGTAGAATTTATTGGTAAAAGTAAAAAAATAAAATAATGATCCAGCAACTTAAATTTGGAATTAATAAGTATAAATAAAGGCAAAACCACAAAAGGAGAAATTTAATTGCCAGTTGGCCCAACACACCCGAAAGATGCCAATTAATCAAAGATAAATCACCAAAGTTGCCACTGCCTGCAAAGTAAACTTATAAGTCTGGCATTATTCTTGCCACCTATTTTGGCAAGAATTAGTCTAACTTTACACAACCCCCTACATAAAACTGCTTGAGTCAGACTGTGGGTATTCAAACAGCATTTTATGAATTCTACGTATTGTGATTCTTTATGTCATACCAAGTTTTGTTATTGTTGTGGTTTACTGAAAATATTCCTGGGGTACGTTTCTTCCTCTAAGTAAATAATGTTACTTATCTTTAGAGCTCTCCATTACTTTTAACTTTTCCATTTATCTGGCCCTATATCCATTAGTTTATATCAATCCACAAATTCCTCTGAAGTTCTTCATAAAACTTCATTTACTGCCCAATCAATCATTTGGTGTATTATCCATCTCTCACCTTGACTGATAAAAACTGGTACTCTTTGAATTATAAGTGCTTCTCTTTTATCTATATTTGAAATTTTTGAAGGATCTAAACCTTAACCTGATTTAGGTCGACCTGAAAGTTAGCTGAATTAGGCAGATTTCCAATTTAGAGTGCAGAGTTCATAGGTCAGGGTAGAGCACTTGTCCATTTACATTCATGTTAAAGAATATCCACTCATGGATTCATTAATTTGCTTTAAAAATGAAGAATTGTGTATTTCAGTTATTATTTACAGTTTTGGAGATGCAACAGAAAGCAGGCCTGAAAAAGTATCTTCCCTCATGAGGATTACGTAAGTGGGAAAAAAGATAATATGTCTGTGATAAATAAATACATTTAAAGATTGTGTATGGTTATTTATATGATTTAAAAAAAGAAAGAAAAGGAAAAGAGAAGAGAAGAAAAGAAAAAGTTCTGTGAAAGACAGTGATTCTTTTCTTTGGATAGAGTTACCAAGGAAAAGAGAAAGACTATTTATCTCCAGAAGCCAAATAAAGAGGGACTCCCTAAGAGCATCACTCTTCACATTATTTGCCTGTAAGACGTTGAGACCAATACCTCACTCTTGAGGACTTGACAAGATAGAAACATCAGTTCCACCTTGGCATCACCGCTCAAAATCTATTGAGAAGTTGTTGAGAGAACTTGATGTGAGTCCCTTGGAATTTGTTGACATATGGGAAAATAGAGACTGATAAGTGTTTCTTCTCTCTTCTCTTGTGATGGCAGGAGTTTGTGGAGACATCCTTTACCATCACATTAAGAAAGAACTCTGATGTTGGGAAGCTAGGAAGAAACAGAGGAGAGTAGCTGCTTATATCCCTCTGAGAATACAGAATTTGACTCATGGTTTCTGCAACTCACATGAAGGATCATGCAAAATAGAGAAGAAAGAGATAGCATAGGGCTGCTTAGATGTCCACTCAGCTAATTAAGGGATAACTTTACCTGAAAAGGATATTTGAGGGTTTGGATATTTTGAGGAGCTGAAGGGAGAGAGGGTTACATACTCTAAGGAGTCATCAATGAAAGAGGGACTTGAAGTGAGACCATCTACTATTTCCAAAAGAATCACACACCCTATCAGCACACTATCTTTGTTCAAACACATCAATGAAGGCCAGCAGAAGGCATGAAACCAGGATGATACAGAGAGTGACCAAAGATATGTGGGAACACTGACAGATAGCACATTCAACTGCTCGAAATGCCAGCACTACACGATAAAATATTTAGGTGTTTGTAGTTTTTAGAATGCCTGCTTACAGTCAAATTCATTGGCTGGACAGGATTCACAATGGGTTCAGAACCAGTTCAGAAAAGATTGAGCTCTAATCCATCCCCAAAAGTACTTCTGGGGCTGTACACATGTTTCCCCCAAAGGCATTCACTGGAGAAAAACTGAAGAGGCTGAAAGAGTACCAGTGAATTAGCACAACTCATTACAGATACTAGAAAAACAACCCAGATGTTTGAGAGTGGCTCAGTAGATAATCCAAACATGTTAAAAACAATTCCTAGTGAAGCACATGTTTCTTAATTAAATTAGGACTTCTCTAAATGAGTAATCTCTAAGACTATTTGTTTTAATTTATAATTGTTTGGACTTCGAATACAGCTTCATATGGCCCAATGTATTTTCATGCTACTGAAAAATTGTTTTCAAGACACTAGTGCCACAGCATAAAGAATAGAATTCACTTCTCACAATTTTTTTTCAGTTTTTTCCATCCATATTACAGTTACAAAAGAAAGAAGTTCCACTAACTTCTATGTTTGGCATCTTGTATTTAAGGAGAGTGGTTGAGATGTAAAATAATGTGTAATTTTTAAGATATAATAGAGACTCTTTTGCTTTTCAAACAAGTTTACTATCATTCTGAAAGTAAAATATCTTAATTTCTCTACTGTAAAAAGAAAAGTGATCTTGGTAAAATCTTACTTTACAATGACTGGAAAGTTATATATGTAGGAAGAAATTCACAACTGCGTTTTTAAATTATCTTAAGTTACACAAAAATTATTAGAATTCATTTTACATACATGACTATCAAATATGAGTAAGCTGCATATCCAAACTATAGCTCTTGTCAAGGCAGGATAAATAAGAACCACAGTGGGATCCATTCACCTGCACCATTTTTTGTTTATTTTCTAATAAATCAGTGATGTTTACATCGTTGCACAGTAAGTAGTTCACGACTAAAAGAGTCATTATTTTGGAATTGTTTAATGTGATGCTTCCACTTCAGTGGAAGAACTAAGCAGTAATAATGAGCAATTAGAAGATTCATATTGGTGTTGCATCAACCTAAAGCATTTTGCAGAGAATGTAATGATTTAATTTTGGCTCCAGAGGATAGAGAATTAGAATCTGCCAGACTTAGGTAGGTTTACCTTTCAACGTCTAAATTATCATCATGTACTCTTTCCTAAAAGTGGTAATTTTAGGTCTCTAACGTACGTGCTATAGAGAAAAAAAAAATTAAGTTTCTTCTATTTGGGGAGTATGTAGATATTCCAAAGTAAAACCAAGAATTTCTTCCATAACAGTTACACCAAAGATACTGAAATACACGAAAGAATGAGACTTCCTTTTCACTCCAGTAAATTTAAGTACAATCTGCAAGGAAACTAGATTAGCAAGTAAATTCTGAGAATTTTAGCTGGTTGTCTTTCCTCTCAGGTTGTTTCTTCCACAATATCATCACTTAGCAAATAGAAGTGATGACCAAGGAGATCCTCAGAGGGATGATGTAAGGACTCTCAAATAAAAAACAGAAACATTCCAAATGTGACAAGATGGAGTAAATATGTTTGAAGTGTATCTCAGGGTAATAAAAGAAATATTCAAGTAAGAAGCTAAGTGAGATTCCTCAAAAAACAATGGTAAAAATTTTGAGGAGACTATGAAGTATTACAGATAAATCAAGCAAGTTTAAGGCGACATTTGCCAAATCATAAACTGAAACATACATAATAACTAAAAAATCCAGTGGGAGAATAAGCTGTTCCATTGCAGAGCGATGATGCAAAGAGTCAAGAACAGGCCAGAATAAGGTTTCCACTCAAGCGTACCCTCAAAATTTTGACAGATTCTGAAGAATACTGTGAATACCTCAGCAATGTTATAAATGTTGATATAAAAATATCTATTCACTTAGTTTATTTCAACCTGATTCAGTTTACAGCTCATCTGTTCACTCCTTGAAGGCTTCATCTTCTTGCATTCTTGTTGTCCAATGTCTGGAAATATTGGTTTCATATATTTGGTTGTCTAGTTGTTTACAGTACAAGAGTAATTTTAGTCCCAATTACTATCTATGGAAACAGAAATTCTCTTTAAAACAAATGTTTAGATAATCAATTATGTTATTTTGCCTCAACATACGGTGATATATGTTATTTTTAGAAGGCATTTATTTTTGAAAATAGTTTTTGAATATAATCACTTTATAATTCCACCAATATAATAAAAACTCAATCAGGAAATAAGTATTTCAAAAAATATTAAATGCTAGTTATTTTAATACTTCATTTCATTATCAAGAGTATCTTTATTTAAACCGCATGTTGTATAGCTTTCCTACTTCTAAGTCTGGTAAAAGTATTTTCAAATCTCCAGTTACGTATTTGCATGTGACAGCTACAAGATTGTGTATGTTACACTGACAACACAAATACCACAGGAAAGACAGTCATATGTGCTTTAAATGGTGAAAAATAATTTTAAGCAATGTTCTGACGGAAGTAAAGTACAGCTGCTTTTTCATTAAATTATACAGTCACAGGAAAATGAACGGTATATAAAAACATTGAAATACTTAGTCTTCACGTGTTGAAAACACTTAGACTCTAGGCCCAGTTAATCATGCGTGGTTCTGATGTTTTTGGTTTCTATTCGTTTTGCTTATCTGATTATCTGGTAAGATTGCTTTCATCAGCACATAAGTCAAAAGTTGTGGTATGCAGGACAATTTTTTGCTTTGTGGTATTCTTCTCCGTATAAAGAAAAGCTTACAGCTCTCGTCCCACATGCTGAGTGTCATAGAATCTCCCAGTTATTAGGAAACAAAAACATAAAACAGCTTCTAAAGCAGGACTGCCTCTTTTGAAAACGGCTGTGTAGCATTTTGTGCAGTTTGTGTTACCTTCAAGTAGGTGGAGACTTGTTAATGGATGTAACTAGTGGGAGTGAAAATGTGACATAAATAAGGGATGTGTCATAAACAAGCATGTATTTTAGTGGCTGTGTGCTGGAGCAGGAGTGAAAGTTTGGCAGGATAATGGCAATGGGGAGAGAGAGTAAATCAATTAGGAAGTCACTGTGGAAATTTAACTATAGAGTTCCGAGTGTCTATGTAACATGTTTAATTATATCAGCATGGAGCAGAAGCTAAAGGCAAAAATAAAAGATACGTTTACTCAGCTAAGATTCAGAACTGCATAGGAGGAAAAGTGATAGTAATAGATGGAAGAAGTTGGAAAAAGAAAAGAAATCAAGAAAGATAAACAGACTGTTTTTTTCTCAGATATTGGAGGAAATTCACCCATGTTCAATTAAAAAATAAGAAGACAAATGTCATATTTTGAAGATAAAAAAGAAATAACTTTCAGAAATCATAGTACATGCTAAGAGAGCAATCTCATAGGAAGATTTAGGTGAATGTAGAGAAGTAATTCATATATTAAAAGAGAGGTAGCATTTGGATGGATTTAAAAAGGGCTATTGATGTTTTTGTGATTATTAATAGCTAGTGTGCTTTCCACTTTCCTGTCAGGGATACTGAGAAAAGCAAATGGAATGATTCAAAATTAATTACCAGACTTTTCAGTTCCAAACCAAATGTTCATGTTTTTAGGAATAAAGATATTGCAAAAACCTTGGGTTTCATGTTAAATGTTATTATGCAATACATACTGAGTCACTCACAATTCTGAGAAGGGCTTAATCTTTTTCTTAACTTTTTGTATATTCCAAGTTGCTGGGTCAAGTGTAACATTCTGTCGAGATTCACCCACTGCATGGGATGGGGAAAATGTGATAACAGAAGAGAAGACGTGGACTTCTATTTATTAAAGATAAAATTCTAGAAGACTGCTGAACAATTATGGGTACCAGATTTCAAATCAAGTTATTTAATTATTGTTAAGAATGTGAAGCCCTGGAAGACATAAAGAGAAGGAGAAGAAAGTATAGGGGGAGGAGGAGAAATTAAAGGAGAGGAACAGGAGGAGAAGGAAGGGTTCAGATCTTAAAATAAATAATAACATATTGGACAAAGGAGCTGGAACTGATGGAAATTGGTCAATTAGCATGTCATAATCTACATAAATTCAGCAGTGTGTCTCTCAAGCAGACCACATCTACATTTGAAAACTATATTAATTAAAATAATAATACCAACATTGTAAAAATAAAACGAGTTAACATTTATAAAGAATTTACTATTTGCTAAGAATGTTTAAGAATCTTCACAAATGTTGACACATTGAATCTTCACTTACAATATTAAGGTAAATACTTTCTATTATTTATACACAAGGGAATTAGTATATAGATGGTGTTGTCATTGGTTATCATTGAATATCAATGGATATCTTCAAATTGTGTCTTTTTAAATCTCACAAGAAATTTACCAATACTGTCTTCATTTAATTGTATTTTTTTGTAAAATTAAAATAACAATATCTGACATATGTTTTTAAGGATTAAATGTGACATGGTTTAATAAATTAATGTTTTATTCATTCACAACATTAAAAAATATTAAATCTAAGATATAAAAATTTACAAAACTGCTCATTGTTGAAACATATAAATAAATTCTATAAGCTAGAGAAAAATTGAGGCAATGTATTTCAAATTTATGAGAATTACTTTGAGCAATGGACAAGAAATCTATTACAAAATATTGGAGTAAAATATTTAAGTTCCCATGTGCATGTGTATATGTGTTGTGTGTTTCTGTCTTCATCCATTCAGACTGCTATGACAAAAACACCATTGATTGAGTGGCTTATAAATAACAGACATTTATTTCTCGCAGTTCTGGAGCATGGGAAGTCCAAGATCAAGGTGCTGGCAGACTGGAGTCTGGTGATGGCCTCCTTTCTGGTTCATAGACATAGATCTTCTCACTGTGTCTTCAGATAAAGAAAGGGGCAAGGGATCTCTCAGATCCCTTTTCTATGGGCACTAATCCAATTCACGAAGGCTCTCCTCTCACCATCTAACCACCTCCCAAAAGCCCACCTCCAAATTCCACCAACGGGGGATTAGGTTTCAATGTATGAATTATAGCAAGAAAAACACATTCAGGCTATAGGAGTATCTAACAGTTTAGGTCATGGAGTATCTTACTAAAGTTAAAGCAAATATCAAAGACAGATGTTTTACTAATACAATAACTATCAAGTGAATTGAATGTATGAATGAAAACGGTAAAATATGCCTTCGATTCAGAGATATACATGAGTGAAAATATGCTCTGAGAAATTGCACAGGATCTTGCATTGCCATAATTCAGGGCTTCCGATACTCAACATTTTTTCAATTTCAGTAATGATTTTATTCATAAGTTTAAAAGATATTTTTATGCTTGCTCCTTTTATGGCTTTTTTTAGTGGTTCTCTCTTCATCTTCATGTCTAACTCCATAAAAGAGTACATTATAAGAAATGGCCCACAGCCAAACTCTGTATTCCATTTCATTCCATTTTATTCTATTCCATTCCACCTCTTCTCTTTGCTGTGATAACATTTTGAGAAATATTATGTAAAAGCTAAGCAAAAGATTTTTAATAATATTTCTGAAAATAGTGATGAGGGGCTTATACTAATCATAGTGATGAAAAAATAAGCCCTGCTTCTAAATACAATAGATATAATTAAAAATTTTTCTTAGCTTTTTGTTTTTAATAAAGTATGATCTCATATTTTAGAATTATATGTAATCTCCTCATTAGTGATATCTCTCAGTTCTCCACTTTATGACATAAATATGGTTTTAATTATTAATTATCTTTTTTTGTGCTTGTTCTAATGACTTCCCTCAACTACATTGTCAGGTCTTGAGGAGTAAGGATTAGGTTTGGTCTGCTTTCTAATCCCACAAATATTAACAGAGATACTTACCCAGAGAAGAGATAAACATTTGGAAATGTTTGGATTATTTTCTTTAAGAAGAATAGATATACATAATCTAGATATCTAGAATCAGATTAGTACATTGGCCACATACCAAAACCAAGAACTTTTCTCTTTATTATCTAAAGCGATTTTGAAATACAGGCATACCTTGGAGATGTTGAGGGTTCAGTTCCAGACCACAACAATACAGCAAATATTGCAAAAAAGTGAATCACACAAGTTTTTGAGTTTCCCAGTGCATATAAAGTGTGTTTACATTATACTGTAGTCTATTAAGTGGGCAGTAGAATTATGTCTACAAAAACAATGTACATGCCTTAACTTAAAAAATACTTTATTGCTAAAAAATGTCCTAATCTTTTTGTTGATAGAGAGTCTTGCCTCAACGTTGATGGCTGCTGACTGATCAGAGTGGTGGTTACCAAAGCCTGGGGTGGCTGTGGCAGTTTCTTCGAATAAGACAACGATGAAGTTTGTCACATCGATTGACTCTTCCTTTCACGAACAATTTCTCTGTAGCATGCATGCTGTTAAAAACATTTTACCCACAGTAGAATGTCTTTCAAAATTGCACTCAATCCTCTCAAACTCTGCTGATACCTTAGCAATTGTTTGTGTAATATTGTAAATTCTTTGCTGTCATTTTAATAATCTTCATAGTATCTTTACCAGGTTCTGGATTCCATCTCAAGAAATCAATTTCTTTGCTCATTCATAAGAAGCAACTCCTCATCTGTTAAAGTTTTATCATGAAATTGCAGCAATTCAGTCACATGTTCAGGCTCCACTTCTAATTCTCTTCCTATTTCCACCACACCTGCAGTTATCTCCTCCACGGAAGTCTTGAACCCCTCAAAGTCATCCATGAGGGTTGGAACTAACTTCTTCCAAACTCCTACTAATGTTGATATTTTGACGTCTTCCCATACATCACAAAAGTTCTTAATGGCGTCTAGAATGGTGAACCTTTTCAGAAGATTTTCAATTTACTTTTCCCAGATCCATTAGAGGAATCACTATCTATGGCAGCCATAGCCTTAAGAAAAGTATTTCTTAATAAGACTTGAAAGTCAAATTTACTTCTTAATCCATGGGCTGCAGAATGGGTGTTTTGTTGGCAGGCATGAAAACAACATTAATCTCATTGCACATCTCCAACAGAGCTCTTGGTTGATCAGGTGCATTGTCAACGAGCAGTAATATTTTGAAAGGAATCTTTTCCTGCACAGTATGTCTCAATAGTGGGCTTCAAATATTCAGTAAACCATGTTGTAAAAAAATTGTGCTGTCATCTAGGCTTAGTTGTTCCATTTTTAGCACAGGCAGAGTAGATTTAGCCTAATTCTTAAGAGCCCTAGGATTTTCAGAATGGTAAATGAGCACTGGCTTAAGCTCAAAGTCACCAGCTGCCTGAGTCCCCAACAAGAGAATCAGCCTGTCCTTTGAAGCTTTGAAGCCAGGCATTGGATTTTTCTATCTAGCTATGTAAGTTCTTGATGGCAGCTTCTTCCAAGATAAGGTTGTTTTGTTTGCATTGAAAATTTGTTGTTTTCTGTAGCCACCTTCATTAATGATCTTAGCTAGATCTTCTGGATAACTTGCTGCAGCTTCTGCATCAGCACTTGCTGCGTCACCTTGCACTTTGATGTTATGGAGATGCCTTCTTTCCTTAAACTTCATGAACCAACCTCTGCTAACTTCAAACATTTCTTCTGCAGCTTCCTCATCTCTCTCAGCCTTGATAGAATTGAAGAGAGTTAGGATCTTGCTCTAGATTAGGCTTTGGTTTAAGGGAATGCTGTGGCTGGTTTGATCTTCTATCCAGACCACTAAAACTTTCTCCATATCGGCAATAAGGCTGTTTCACTTTCTTATCATTCATACATTCATTGGAGTAGCCCTTTTAATTTCCTTCAAGAACTTTTGTCTTTGTCTCCACAACTTGGCTAACTGATTGGTGCAAGAAGTCTAGCTTTCAACCTACTTCAGATTTCACCATGCCTTCCTCACTAAGCTTAACCATTTTAGCTTTTGATTTAAAATGAAAGACATGTGACTCTTCTTTTTACTTGAACAGTACGAGGTCATTATAGGGTTATTAGTTGGTCTAATTTTAATATTATTGTGTCTCAAAGAATAAGGAGGTCCAAGGAATGGAGAAAGATGGGGAAACAGCCAGTCAGTGGAATGGTCAGAACACACAAACATTTATTGATATTAAGTTTGCTGTCTTTGTGATGTGGTTAGTGATGCCCCAAAACAGTTACAATAGTAACATCAAAGATCACTGATCACAGATCACCATAACAAACAGAATAATAATGAAAATTCTGAAATATTACCAAAATGTGACACAGAGACACAAAGTCAGAAAATGCTGTTGGAAAAATGGCACCAATAAACTTGCTCTAGGCAGAGTTGCTACAAACCTTCAATTTGTAAAAAGCTCAGTATCTGGTAAGCGCAATAAAGCAATAAAGTGAAGTATGCCTGTAAATAAATTCTTGTAGAAAATAATTAGTTCATGTGCCATTTTTACCAGTAAATGGACCATAATCTATTCCATGCAATGGAATATCAAAACCTAAGGTAAATATTTGCAGTATAAGTACAATGATGAAAATATATTTCATCTCCTTCTAAATCAACATCCAAATTATTGTCAGGTTTTCTAGTACTTTTTAAGTTATAAACAAAACTACATTTTCTTTGGTTATATTATCTTTTACTTTTTAAAATCATGTCAAAATAGTGCAAACTTTTTACATTTCCTGCTTTCCCATAACTAGTCCTGGATTATCTTGTTTAATCTTCTTCCCCAGCATATTCTTTTCCATGTGCCCTTCTCTTGGCTGCCATGCCCTTAGCCATGCTACGTCATCATAGCAAACACATACCCATCCTTTAAGACCCAAATTTATTGCCACATCTCTAAAGTCTCAAATCCTGAAGGCAAAAATCACCTTTCCCATCTGTGAGCTCCCACATAATCATGTATACCTATAGTATTATGAAATTACTGTTCTCTTATGTGCTTTTTGGGTCCTTGAGAGCAGAGTTCAAGTCATATGAATCACGTATTTCCACGATGTGGAACTGCACCTGGCATGAAGTAGGTTCTTAATGAATGTATGTTGAAAATCAGTAAATAAATAAATTGAGTAAACATAGTGCATCAGAGTGACTAACAAGTTCCCTATAGATAATAAGTAAAATAAAATAGTTATTTCTAAAATAAAAATTAAGCAATTTTTGTATAGCCCACAATATACACACTCCATTTTCAACAAAGTACTGATGTAATTAGAGGCAGATTGCTTAATGGAGATTAAATTTTTTTTTAAAAAAGTATGTAAGACCAAGGGAGGACATATATGACAGTAGAAGAATCCAATGTATGAACAATAAATGTGCAAGCATTCTCGCTTCTTAGGAGAGAGACTCTAGTGCATTGACTCAAGACAGAAAGATAGGGAATAAGGAGAGAAAATTTAAAATACGAGAAAATCAATACATTCATCATTGAAACAAATTTATCTTTCAACCACCATGTGACACCTTTATGTGACTACAGGTTTAAAGCAGCAGACGCTGAAGTCTACGTCCTAAATGATAATAAAAGAAAAAAATAAACTACCTCCAAATTCTATTTTTTTCTATCAAAATACCTTAGATATACTGAATATACGAATGGAATTTTGTACTTAAATTTTTCAATGTGTATAACAGGGAAGAGGTGTAGTTGGAGAAGGGCCTTTAAAGATTCTTCTAGAAATTGTTGCATAAAGAAAATTTGAGAAGAATATATTTAGTAACAATTTAGATGAAGGTAGTAAGTTATTTATAGGAATGGTACTATATTTTAGCTTACTTTTTGTTTATATATAGTGAAACATTCTCTTTGATGAACAGTTTGTAAGTTTAGACACATGCATGCAATCATGTAAACACCACCATAATCGAGATAAAGACAATTCTATCATTCCCCGAATTCCCTCCTGATGCCCCTCTGTCATCCACACCCCTCACCCTCAAATAAAGCCCTGGGAATCACTGATCTGCTTTTTGTAACTATATTTTTTCTTTTCCAAAATGTCACATAAGTGGGCTAATAAACTATGTAGGCTTTTGGGATGGTCATCCTTCATAAGCGATACCTTTGAGATTCATCCATGCTATTGCATCGATTAGAAGTTCTGTCCACTTTATTGCTGAGAATTACGTGCAGGCCTGTACTACAGTTTGCCTACTCATTCATCAAGAACAATTTTGCTTTAATGAGTTGGTCAAATCGTACCACCACAAAGAGTGTTGTGATTTTTAAAGAGTGCATACTGAGATTATTCCTGGGAATTACAGTCAGCCTTCCGCATCCAAGGGAACCGGAACCCACAGCTTCCGACGGCCACGGGACTTAAGCATGGCAGACTTTGGCATCCGTGGGAGGTCCTGGAACCAATTCCCCGAGGATACCAAGGGATAACTATAACTTTCAGCTTCCAATATCAGGATATTTCTGGTATTTTTTAAAAAAAGTCTGGAAAATATTTAGGACATACAAAATGTAAAGTGGAATTTATTTTATATTTTTAAATTATTTAAATATTTGATAAATCTAACAATTCTTTAAATTATTTTTAAAGTCATTTTGGTGCATTAAAATAATGTTATCATATTATACGGAAATGATAGGTAGATAATAGATACATACATACATACATACATAGAAGATAGAGTTATTTTACTTCCTAAGACAGGAGTATATATATTCCTTTCTATCTTAGGAACTTAAAATATATATATCCATATAAAATATATATCTTACTAGGGATATAGATATATATATAATCATTGCTCTTACCATATATATAACAGTAATTCTTGCCTGTAAAATTCATAAATTTTCTAATCATAACTTTGTTACTTGTGTTCTTTCTTTAGAACTCACTATATCCAGTATTGTTAAAAGACATAATTATTGAAGATTTATTGATATTATACACGTAGTATTGTCGTATTTTAATCTGTGTTATTAAACTAGCTGGAAGTCTTCAGGACTTAAGTGCATTCAATTTAATGCATACTAGTTAGAATTTCCACAAAACTATTATTGGGGACCATTTAAAAATGGCAAGTAGCCAATAATATACTCAACCAAGTTGTTTTTAAGGTTAATCTATCCATCTCTCAAATTAGATTACACAAGTTATATAATAATATACTACTGCTGCCTGCCTGGAATTTGAGTTTCTTTAGAGAAATGCATATGGAGGGAAATTTAGACATCTGATTTTAAACCCTGTTTGCCAAGTATACCATCCTCAAGAGGTGCTTTATGCAGATGTGTCTTTGTCATATTCATGCTTTTACTTATATTTGCATTATAAAATTAAAAATATAAACATACGTTATAAAATTAATTTCACTTGTACTTAAAATAAAGACAATCAGTTAATCACTTGTTAGGTCAACTTTTTTAACTTTCATCATCTGCAAGATACATGTGACATACATAATGATATTAAAGAGAAAACATGTCAAGTTTAACTGAAATTAATAACTAGATCATCACAGCTGGCTCCTAAGATTAATTATAGAGTGTAAGAGGAAAGGAAATTGAGTAACACTACATATAGCTAACAACAAAAAACTATTTAGGGCAAAGCACATGCTAAGTGAGGATGGGAGCAAATTTCTAAATTTCTTCCAACTACATTCTTCCAAGAGTAATTTTATTAAAAAAAAAAACACTGGAAATTGAAAGTGGCCAAGAAAATACAAACAGCGGGCAATTACCATGAAAAAAGACCAGTTACTAAAGTCATAGCAGAAAATGTTCACCCAGAATTTTAGGTGAGCACAAAATTATGAACATATTACTTATTTTAGTCACTCCATTCATTTCCATGTACGTATAAGGCTCTTTGTTAGGAAGTTAATCTCATTGAGGAAAAATGCACCTTAGTAAAGTTTTGACATGGGTATAATGGATGGTTGGAAGTTGTGAGAGTACAACAGAAGAGTATGAACCATTCCATTCTGGAGGTAAGAGGAGGAAGATAGAAAATATTCCCAAGAAAGGCTAGATATGAAGCAATGAACAGAACTTAGCCAACAAAGAAGGAGGGAGAAAGTCATTTCAGAAGAAGGAAAAAAGACATGAAAGTTACAGAGATACAAGAAAAGCAGAGTGAGTTCAGGAATTTCGATTAATTCAATATGACTTAAGATCACCGTGTTTAAGAAAGAGAGTGGGAATGAGCGAGATGAGTAGAAAAAGGCCAGATCACATAAAGAGTTTGGAATTTATCCTAAAAGCAATAAAGAGCCATTTGAGTGGTTTAAGTACAGGAAGTAAATAATCAAAATTACAAATTAGACTCAAAACTTGTTAAGATCTTTTGGAGGAAGTCAGTCTGAAGAGAGCAAATCTGAAGCTATTGCAATAAATTCTGATATTCAGAGTTTCACAACATTCTCTTAGTAGAATAATTTACCTAAGAGATTCTCAGCAAGAAAGTTTCTGTTAAATACTACATACTTCATAGTACGCTTGGAAATTCATAAAATACACAAAAAATTGTATCCTACAATTAAGAGATGTATCTGTTTAATGCACTTCCTAATCTTTATTTATCTACTTATTTTGCTTGAGGAAGATTTGCCCTGACCTAACATCTGTGCCAGTCTTCCTCTGTTTTGTTGGAGGGTTGCCACCACAGCATGCCTGTTGCTGAGTGGTGTAGGCCCACGCCCTGGACTCCTGCCTGGGCTGCCAAAACACCGCACACAGAACTGAATTACTAGGCCACAGGGCTGGCCCCTCCTAATCTTTATATTTGTTCTTTTTCTCTTTCTTTTTTTTAACAAGAAATCAGGTCGAAATCTGATTCCTCCCTGAGCTACAAAATTGCAGCTAAACATCTGCTCATATCCCTGTATATGTTTCTCATCCTCCACACACTGTAAATGTGCAAACTGAAAATATTCTTTTAGAATGAAAGATCGTCTTACTCCAGTGTTGAAAACCTTTCAATGGTTTCTCATCCCACTCCTCTAAAAGCCAAAGACCTGAGCCAGTGCATGAGGTCTGTAAGTTCTCAAAAGCTAATGTCTTTCTGATTGCAAAGTTCTCCTCAACCACTGTGTTGTAAACTGGCCTTCCTCCCCCTCTGCCCAGGACTTCTCTCCACTTCTTTATTGCCTCTCCTAATAACCATCAGAGGTACTATACGTTGAATTTATTTATTTATAACCAATTGTCTCCTCTTAATTGATTGTAAGCTCATTGAGGGCAGTTTTGTCTCTTGGTCCAATGTTATAACGTTAGCACCTAGAATAATATCTGACATAAAAAATATTCAGTATTTTTTTGATTCAATTAATATGTGAATATAATTTAAGGATAAGGGAAATACAAAGATTTTAGTCCAATAAAATGTGAGATAGTTTAATTCTTTAAGAAATTTACTGGAAAGTAAAAAATACTCAAGGGTGTCTTTTATCAAGAAGAAACTCAGAAGAAAGAATAAAACTCAGGATAAAGAAGCATGATGCAAGGAGCGAAGGTAGATGAAAAAACCTGTGAACTTATTGATGAATCTAAAGAATCATTCACCTTTAAAAATAAGAGAGAGAGATGCATTATGGATGGTGTCAAAAACAAGGTCAAATTAAGGCAGTGAAGCTGTGAGAGGAGGGTGGTTCAAGTTCCTTTGATATGTGGTGGAATAATAGAGACATTGGTTACCTTTGTGTTTAAATCGAATATCCCACTTTACAACCAGGAAGAAAATAAAGAACAATTTTAAAATTTCAATTAATTCAACTTGATTCAGTAGACAATAAAAACAACACCAATAAATAAATAGTGGGCTAAAAAATAACTTCAGCTTGAAAAAAGCAGCCCAAATATGTCAGTAATCATAATTGATTTACTACACCACATTTTCCTAAAAGTCCTAACCAATAGATTAAGAACATAAACATGAGGAAAAAATTATAAGGTTTGAAAACAAAGACACAAAATTATTGTTATTTGTATAAAATACAATTGTGTATATAGAAAACTCAAATGAATCTATCAGCAACTATTTAAAAACAAACAGAGGTCTACAAGGTTGATTGAATGAAAAAAAAAATCCATAAAAACAAAAGCAATAACATTTCTTTACATCAGCAGTAAAAACACAGCTTATATAATAGGAAAAAAGATTGGGTTACAATTGCCACAAAATGTTACTTAAATAGAAATCTAACAAAATAATTCAGAATGATATTGGAGGAACTATAAAAGGTCATGTATAAATGAACCACAGCATCCTCAGGGATGGAGAGACCAAATACTTGAAAGAAATCAGTTCTTCCATAAATTCAATGTCATCCCAATCAAAATTCCGAAAGCATTTTTTGTAGAGCTAAATAAACTAGGAAAACACATGTCCATTTATAGCCAATAAATTTGTAAAATAAGAAATCAAGAATGGAAATTGATATATAAGACATCAGAACTCATTGATAACAGATATTAAATTAGGCAGGATGAGAGGGAGTAATATATATCCCTCTCTCTCTCTTTTTCTCACATACATACATACACACACACACAATACATATATTCATCTACATGATTATTAGGAGACTATATAGAATACTTTTCATAACTGTGGGTAGAGAATAATTACATATATATGGCACAAATAAGAAAATTTACATTAAATGATTAATACATTTGTTGACTTTGAAATTTAATAAGTTGAAGCTCACCATTAAGAGTTATTCATCTAATACAGAAATTCAAAAAAAAAAAAATAGCTCTGACAATACCAAGTGTTGCCTTTGGGGATGTCTGGAGTAAAGAATGCTGATTAGAGCAAAAATTTCTACCACTTTTGAGTGCTGGCCCAGTTGGATTGTGGTGGAGTTCATGTGGTCCTCTTCAGCAGCCCAGTGTTTGCAGGTTCAGATCCTGGGTGTGGACCTACACATTACTCATCAAGCCATGCTGTGGCAGCATCCCACACACAAAATAGAGGAAGATTGGCATGGTGTTAGTTCAGCAATGATCTTCCTCAAGCAAAAGGAGGAAGGTTGGCAACAGATGTTAGCTGAGGGCCAATCTTCCCCACCAGGAAAAAAAAAATATATATATATATATATATAGCTTTCAAAACCAATTGCCAGCATCTACCAAAGTTGAAAAAAGATTATAATTTCTGAATCTGTAGTTAGCCTTCAAGACATATACCCCAGAGAAACACATTCACATGTGCATAGGGGAGGCAGAGACAAGACAATTCTTTGTAAACTAACAAACCAGATACATCTTCGATAACCCTATTATTTATAAACTGCAAAATTGGATATATTCTCAATAACCAGCAAGAAAAACGTCACATGAATACATAGTTATCTATTTATGCTGTGGAACACTGTAGAAATTAAAATTTAAAAACTAGATCCATTAAAGACAATATTAATAAACCAGAAGCAATCTATTGAAAGTAAAATCAAATTGCAAAATTGTAATTATGATATAATAATTTCTAGATAAAGCATATCCAAGCAACAATATATACTGCTTATAGATGCATACATACCTAGTAATAATGTCAAAACTTGAAATTTCAGGTATTATATTGACTGCCTCTACAGAGAAGGGAAGAGAAAGGAGATTTCAAATTTATATGCAATATTCTATTTCTTTAAATTAAAAAACTTCGAGTACATAAAGGTTTTTATATTATTCCCTGTGCTTTTGTAAATTTGTAATATTTTTAAACAAAAAAAGAAAATGAGGGGGCAGCCCAGTGGCAAATTGGTTAAGTTGACCCACTCCATTTTGGGTGCATGAGGTTCATGGTTCAGATCCTAGATGCAGACCTACACAATGCTCATCAAGCCATGCTGTGGTGGCATCCCACATACAAAGTAGAGGAAGATTGGCATAGATGTTAACAATAATCTTCCTTAAGCAAAAAGAGGAAGATTGGCAACAAATGTTATCTCAGGGGCAATCTTCCTCACACAAAAAAAAGAAAAGACAATGAATCAATAAATAGAAATTCAAATATAAAAGAAAAATAAGCAACTATAAAGACCTCCATGATTTATTCCAGACCTATTTTTTCAATTTTATTTTCATCATCATGTAATTTTGCTTCCTCTGGTCCAGAACTTTCAACAATGCTTTGTTCAATATTTACCATTTTACCCCCACATTCCATACTATTCCATTTGCCTGGGGGTGTGTGTGTGTGTGTGTGTGTGGAAGTGTGTGTGTGTGTGTATATATATATGTATATAAATATTACCATCTACAAGAGGTTAATAAACATAACTCTCACGCAAATATAACAGACTATATTTAGGGGCTGGCCCAGTGGCATAGTGGTTAAGTTCACACACTCCACTTCAGCAGCCTGGGATTCATGTGTTCAGATCTTGGATGTGGACCTATACACTGCTCATCAAGCCATGCTGTGGCAGCATCCCACATACAAAATAGAGGAAGACTGGCAAGAAATTAGCTCAGGGACAATATTCCTCACCCCCCGCCCCGCAAAAAAAAGATTCTATACCAGTACAATTCTATGACCAGTTCAAAGAGCATTTAAGAGGATATATTTCTGAAGCAATTAAAAAGAAATGTTAGTATGAGGTTGCTGCATTAGGTACAAAATTAGTTACGTTTTACAGAGTAATAATCTTCTAGGGTTATCTACAGCATAATTATTTGTATGTCTACTGGACAAAAATTCACAATTTAACAGATTACTTCACTAAGATGTGGAATATTTAAGCAATTGTAAACAGTAAGTTATCTAAGTATATTCTCCTAGATAATAACTGGGTTGTCTTCACTTCCATGCCATTGGCTGTCAGTGATGCTGACTTATTTCCTTATTTCCATTGGATATAATAATTCTGACAATACATCACTTAATTGGAATACACCACACACATTTTAGTATTCATAAAGTGCCCTGCATTGTGCTGACACTTCCTTCCTCTTAAAACGGAGGTCATTACTTGAACATAGTAACCACTAAAATATTATAACCTCTTTATTCATATTTATAATGTTTTTCCTTGCATTTTCCTTATTTAAGTTTATATTTCTCCTCTCTCCCTCATATAAGTTTTCCAAAGGGAAAAACAGAGACAAATCATACTAATGTCTTATTTCTCCAAGCATGATACAATGTATGTATTTTATATTCAGTAAATGAAATTACTTTTCTATCATTTAAAAAGATTTTTGAACATGATGTAACTTTTTAATCATTTGTTAAAAATAAACACTTTACCAATGTGACTTTACTTTCTCAGAAGAAGATTGGGAAAGGTTACTACTTATATCAATTTTAATTCACTTCAATGTCCTCTAATGTACATATTCTACAATTTGCTCTTTGATTTTTGGTTAATCACAAAATTTGGAATTCAAAACAGACTCTTAATGTCTTCCATAGATCAAATGCATAAGAAAATAAACATTTTAGAACCTGATATTATGGCCACATTCTCTGAACCTGCAGAACAAATCAGAAACTCCACATATAAGTACTGAATACTTGTGTAGATGCACTGCTATATAATTCATTTACCAATAGAATATGTGTTTAACAAATAAATTCTCTTATTGTCAGAAGTCTCCGTGTGCCTTATTATATTGCTTAAATGAGAATGTTGTTGCTATATGTTAGAAAGTTTACTCTGATTTCAAACTGACATGCTTAGGGAAGTCTAGACTTTATTGGCACTCCTATAAAGTGGGAAAAGAGTCATTCAGACTTAAAGAAATTCAATATTTTAAGAAAATCAATTGTTCAGCTTTAAAATGTGTAAAAGACTGGGGGACCAGCCCAGCGGTATAGTGATCAAGTTTGCACACTCTGCTTCTGCAGTGTGGGATTCACAGGTTCCAATCCCAGGCACTAACGTGCACACTGCTTGTCAAGTCATGCTGTGGCGGTGTCCCACATACAAAATAGAGGAAGATTGGCACAGACGATAGCTCAGAGCCAACCTTCCTTACCGAAAAAAAAAAAAAATAGAAAAAACTGTTCACTGGGGATGGCCCAGTGGTGTAGTGGTTAAATTTGCATGCTCCATTTCAGGGGCTTGGAGTGCACAGGTTCAGATCCTGCGTGCCGATCTATACACTGTTCATCAAGCCATGCTGTGGCAGCATCCCACATACAAAATGGAGGAAGATGAGCATGGATGTTACTTCAGCAACAATCTTCCTCAAACAAAAAGAAGAAGATTGGCAACAGATGTTAGCTCGGGGCCAATCTTCTTCACCAAACAAGACACAAAAAACAAAAAACACAACAAAAAAACATATTTGGAATAAAATAAATTAACTGCCTACAAAACTTCACCATCAAACCACAATGTATAATAGTATAATATGTTCTACCAGGCGTTAAAAATAAATAAATAAATAGAACTAAAATATAACATATTTTATAATATATAACATAACATATGGCTTAAAAGCATATATATATATATATAAACGTATTATCTAACTACACTATCAGACCATTAGCATCTAATCCAGGCAACAAAATTAGACAAAATCTCATGAAAATGGCATTGTTTAGAAATTGTACATGAAGAAGGCATTTCTGCTACTCTCTCTTTTGAACATTAACGAAGAACAAAAGAAGCCTAGACAACATCATTTTGACAACAGCATTGACAAATAAATAGTTCTTAACATTTTTTAAAAATAAATCTCCAGGAAATGCTGATAAAAACCATCGACCCTTGGGCAGAGAAATTCCCAGGCAGACAGTTTCATATAGATTTGAAGTTCTTCAGGTCCCTCAGTTTAAAAGGTTGATTAAAACTATACTTACAATAATTCAGTATGTGTATTGGCAAAAGGTAAGCAAATATAGCCAAATTTCAACAGTGGTTATATGTTTGCAGTGGACTCAGTTGTACTCTCTTTTTTCTGTTTGTCTGTATTTATAATAGTTTTCCTTTATCTGATTTATTTTTTAGGCAACAAAAATATTCAATTAAGAGTAAATTAGATAATCCAGGATGGTTATCCAATTAGTTGCTATAGAGGACAATTTTTCTTCGTTTTTTTACATTTTTCATAATTTTAAACCAGTAATGAGTGCTGTCAATAATTCTAATTAGATAATTGAACCCAATGACAATAAGCACGTATTTTGCACTACTACCTATTTTAAAATCACACTCTCACTAACTGCTCTCTGAGACTGACCACATGCAGAGTTTCCCCAAGTAAGTGAAGACTCTTTCATTTATCCCACTTGGAACCAGACACCTTTTGTGATCCTCACCCAGAAAGATGTCTTATATCCCATGACACTATCTATAACATACATGAAAACCTGTCTCGCCATCATATCATCTGCATCAATCAATGATCCAATAAATATTTATTAAATATCCACTCTTCCAGACCTGGAGATGGATATGAAGATGAGCAAAACAGACATTTGCCCCTGCTTTCATGGAGGTAAAGGATTAGTAAGAAAGACACACATTAAAGAAGTAATTACCTGCCACTTACTAGACTTGTCACCTTGGACAGGTAACTACAATCAGAATCTGATACTTAGTTTGAAATGGGGATGATAAGAGAGAAAGAGCTACCTCATGGGGTTGCTGCAATGGGTAAAGGAGCTGATGAGTTCACGACATACAGTGGGAGTTCGGTAAATAGTAGTTGCCACATTCTCATCCTTGTATTTCCTCCTTCTCATAAAAAAGCCTTGGGATCATAAAACAAACACGAATATATCCAGGTTAAAGGTGGGCTTCCTGAAGGGATGACACTAAAGTTGAGACCTGAAGGTAGAATAGGAATTAAATAGTCACTTTAGAGTATTTGGGGATAAGGAAGCTGTAAGCTTGAAGACCCTGGCGTCAGAGAATACAGCAAAGACCAGAGAGGAAATTCCTGCAATGTTAGTCAGGAAAGTGTCCATTCAAGGTCTTCGCTCCTTGAATGCTAAGTAAAGCCTGTGTATTTTATTGAAGAGAAAATAAGATTCTGGGACAAGATATTTTTTAAGGGAAGTGACATGATTGCATCTCTGTTTCTAAAAATTGCCTTGCCATCACTTTTATGACTTCCAAGCACAATCTACTTCAAGTCCAGTGTGCGTTTGGCAATGGTTTGCTAGCATAGGAACCCTGAATGTGGTATGGGGCATTGCCTCTTGAATCTCTTTTCTGAAGAACATTAAAATTAAAATTACATTACTCTAAGGAGTCTGTGGAAATTCTGTGAACCTGGCCTCCTTTCAAGTACAATTTTATTTGGCAACTGCTTACAGTGGGTAAGCGGCACAGGCAACTCACCTCATTTTGGCAATAACCCTGGTCCGTGGCATCCATCTTTGTGTGTGTCTTTAATCTGATTAGGAATGATTGAACTGATCTGAAGACCACTCTGGGTGGAGGAAAAAAGTACTAAAAAAAATTATGATAATAAATATGGATAATTATAGTAAAAAACAAAACCTCATGCCCAAGCTGAAATAATTTCTAAGGATAGACTACATAAAGAACTTTAAGCAAATTTAACAGTTAGTGTAATCATTTATTTCCATAAATATTCTCCACATGTGTATGATTGATGGAAGTTAAATCACATTTCTTTTATGTTCGGAAATTACCTTTATGAGAAGGAAGAAATGGTAGGAAGGAGTTTCGCAGTTTCATAAAAATGTGGGTGGACAGGAGAGTCTATAAAAATAATTAATTAATTAATAAAAGGCTTTAACGAGTTTTCAGGAAACATTATTTTCACATACTAACATATTTTTTGTGCTGTGTCAGACTTTAATACGATAGCTATTATTAGCATGGGACCATGTCCTTTCCTTCTGATTCTATAATGGTAGCAAGAATCAAGGTTCTTTGAATTTTGGGCACATGTATCTTCCGAAGGAATGGTGTATAATCATATTCCCTATTCACTTTTTTAAATTTTGACACTTGAAATTTAATTTGTTGTGTAAATGTAGGAGATTTTTAAAGTGCTTCCATTCAACTTCCCCAACAGATTTTTATCTTTTGTGTGTGAGTGTGAGGAAGATTGTCACTGAGCTGACATCTGTGCCGATCTTCCTCTAGTTTATGTGGGATGCCACTACAACATGGCTTGATATGCAGTGCTAGGTCTGTGCCAGGGATCTGAACCTGCAAACCGTGGACCGCCGAAGCAGAACACACAACTTAACGTTATGCCACCGGCCAGCCCCTACAATTTTATCTTAATGCAATACAATGTATGCCTGAAAGACTATTTATCACCACATCATTTTTCTTTTCAAAAAAATACACAAAATATATACTATTTTTAACATTTTGTGACATAGATATCTTACTGTAAAAATGAACACTATACAAGAAATTTTTATTCACTTTATAATATATATATACACATAACATATTTATAATTGATCAATGTAGTATAAGCAATAGATTTGATTATGATTATTTTTTAAATGTCAAATTTTGTTGGAAGTGCTTCTTTTAATGAGATAGAAGAGATTCTCTTCTTCAATTATTGTTTCTTGTATCGGTAGATGAAAATTACTTATTGCTGGAATGAGGCTGAATTTAGCATCCTTTTCATTCCTATTTTTCCCTTTTTTTTACATGTGAATGCTCAATCTATAAAAATAAGAAAAACATGAAAAATTTTGTTCCTGTGATGCCACTCAATTTTCTGAACTCCTTTTGAGTTATATAGTAAATATCGCAGAAGAAATTAATTATGAAAAAAAGATCTTAAGGATGCGTTGTCTAGTGACTTGATTAGGCCCTCCTTGATTTGCATTGGGTAAACATTTAGAAACCACCAACTTGTTAAAACATCTATTAACCAGTCCATATTTCTAGAAGTTTCTTTGTGTGATGACCTAGAGACATTCAGCCTACAACTACGCTTCAGAGTTAAGATTTAGGATTGTTGGGAGGTTTGTGTGTATCTGCAAAGCTGAAGAGCCACTGAGAAAGAGAGATGGGTGAGCAGACGTTGTACCTCATCACAAGAGCGCATTCTCAGACAAATCGACTTTTGAAAACAGCCTACATAAAGTTGAGAATCTGGAATTTGATTCCTTTTAAACTAATTGTGTGCAAGTTTCTGTTAGAAAGCTAAAGCACATCCATTTGAGAATCGCTTTTTAAAGATCCCTTATCAATCACCAAAGACACAGTAATGTCTCTGTACTATTCCTTAAAGTAAGAAGGCCACTCCTACCACTTTTCTAGTAATGGAAAAGAAACACGGAAATACCAAAAAAAAAAAAAAGAAAATAAAAACCAAACCCAGAATTCTCTTCCAATTTTCTTACTAAATTAAATTACTTTTAACTGTTATAACAATAGAGTAATATATGTGAAAGCACATTGAGAAATGCAAAGTATTATTTAATGTAATTTTGAGGAAGGCAGAGTGAAGTTAGAGCCCAGAGAGGTGCCGTCAGAGAACTTTGCTCCAAATATGATTCCAGATACTTATGCAGCCCTCTCCCTTTGCAAAGCTAGACAAACTCTCGGAGCCACAGTTTGCTAATTTTTTTAAAAAAATAGATTATATTATTTTCTGTAATGAATGCAAAATTTTTGTCTGAATGGAAAGAAATAGCTTTTAAAAATAGAAATGAATCTTTCTAAGGAATAGTTAGTTGGTTAAGGGGCCCACATTGCTGTTTCCTGTATCCCTATGTTCACTCACAAGCATTGGTTACCTTTGCTCATCATCATTCATTCTCCACCTGTATCTTCCCATCAAAGTCTCTTGGGAAAAAAATAGCAAAACTTTGTGTGCTCACTTTTTCACTTTATCATTATTCCAAGGGTCAACTCCTGTGTTTAATTTAAGAAGGAGGGGAGAGAAAGGGACACAGAAGTGTAGTGCTCCTCCTGTGTTCTTGAACAGGGGACAGTTGACAAAGGATTATATATATATATATATGTGTGTGTGTGTGTGTGTGCATATTACATGTATAGAGTAATAAGTAATACATATATATAAGAATGTATATGAGTATACATATTTCTGTGTATATCCATACTTATATGCATGTTCATACTCTTGTCCTGTTAGGGTATCTCTAGTTAAATCTTTAATCAGCTCACACCTGTTTCCTGAATTGACCTCAACTATAGGATACAGCCATTGGCTAGGATAATACTCAAAAGAATAGGCAGACGGAGAAAATAGTGATTATATAACATGAATCTTTAGAATTGTTTTTATCTCACCCCATTCTGCTTTCCTCTGAAATCTGCTTTGGATGCATATGAACTTCTGAATTCTGGCTCTGGGCCAATTACTTACTACAGAGTCATCTGGTTCAGATTGTTTTGTTTTGTTTTTTCCTTTAACCTCCTAAACCTTCCATTGTTTCAAGGAGCTGCATTGCAAAGAAGATTAAGTGGGAGATAACACAGCTTACACTTCAGGACCTCTCATTTGTCTAGGCTCTGGGAGTGACTTTGGCAACTTTTGTATTAAAAAGTGTTTTATTATTTTCTGTAATGAAGGCTTCCCACATTGCATAAGTTTCAGACTCCACTTCTGTAACACCCTTCCCATCTCTGTCACTTACCTAAGTTTGGGATAGATTTTGTTTACGTAACACATTTTTCCAATCTTCACCACGACTTCTTGATGAAAGGCAACTCCAGGAAGTTACAGAAGCTGGGAAATGAGGTAAAGAAATGGATACTACTGCCAAGAGCCCCAACATCCTGCCTTAACAGTCTCCTGGAATTGCTCATAACTTAACTAAGCCACAGGGCCTTCATTTTTTATAAAGAAAAAACAACAACAAAAAGAAAAGATGAACTCTAGTCCTTTCTAGCTCAAATGCCTCCTGGAGAAAAAGAATCACTGGGACCCTTTTGTGACTTGTTTTCTTTCAGTAATTTCAACAATAGAAAATAACATCAAAGAAAAATTGCACAAATGGAGTTGAATAAGCAAGGAAGACTTTACTCAAGAGTATTGCAATAGAGGTCATGACTATTGCAACCAGAGAGAGATTGAATCAGCTCTGTTAAAGCAAAAGGCAGCGGAGTTTTTCAGCACTGGGTGAGCTAGCGGGAAAGTACTAGAGGACATTAAGGGAAGGGGTGGTCAACGTGATTAGACCATGTGTGTTTGCGAAGTGGCACTTATCTAAGTTAGATTCCTACCCTCTTTCAGAGACTAAGAGATAGGAGCCCTGTCTTTCTTAATAATTGCATTTCAAAGGGATGGCTCTGAGGACCCAGAGAAAAACAAAACTGGCAAGAAGGTGGGAGAAGATTTACATTTCAAAGGAGCAGAGAAAAAATTTACAATTTCAAGTTTTCTGAAGTAAATACTCTATCTAAGAAAAGGGAGGTCTGGGGCTTATATTCAGAAAGAAACCTATCTAAAGTTCAGTCAAGCTGAGAGGAATGTTAAGGCTGTCAGTAACAGCTTGATAAATACACGCAATATTTGGAGTTTCACCTTCAGTACTAAATAATATAGTAATAAGTCTTGACAAATGTTCTTACAAGAGGCAGAATTAGGCATTAGAAAATAAAATTGGATATAGTTACATAGAATTGAAATCATTTGTCGTTTATATTTACTTAAAAAGTGTTAAATTAAAACACTAAAATGGATTATTGTGAGATTTTGATTAGGAGTGAGCAAAAGGTAGGTAACAGAATAAAGATGGTCAGAGAAAACTAGCTTTTAATACAACAGACGGAGGAAAATTGAAAAATTCAATTAATTATCATTCTACACTCAAAAGTTCAGTGGAGTTTCAGTACTGCTATATTTAAACATGAAAACCTCTCTCCTTATATTGATAGTGTATTAATTAGAAATACTTAGGTTCTGTCTTTGTCAGAATTGGAGTCAAAACTCTTGAGCCAATGAACAGTTTTAAGACTCAGTCTCCCTTTGGCACGTACGAAAGCACAAATCCAGGTCTCAAGTTCTTTGAAATGAAATCAAGGTCATTATATTAACAGAAAGGTACCTCTCCAGGTCTTCAAAGATTTGTCTTCAGTGAGATTTATATGCAACTAATCTAATAAAACGAGGAGAGGTGCTAGAGAAGAGTGTTTAAAATATACACTCAGGGTGCACTCTATTTGACCTTATTACTGACTTTTTATTTTCTTAAATTCTTTTCTTTTTAAAAGAAATGCATCGTGATTTAGAAATCAAAAATTAAAACATTTACTGGAGAGCCGTTAATATTGAATATGGTTTTACTCTTAAAATATAAAAATTGCACCCAATAGATTTCAACTATCATGAAAATAAATCCTAAGGCCTACAGTAAAAGAATCCTTGATGAAGCACTGCCATCTTTTGGTTGTATAAATTACGGATATAGAAAACAGAGAGAAGTTAAGTATCCAAAATTAATATATACATCTTAAGTGTTCAGAAATTAACTTGTTTATAAAGGGTAAAAAAAAAAAGATGGTGAAAATTAGGTTTTAGCAAAGACAGGCACAAATCTCAGCAACAGAATTCTCAAAGGTAAAGTGTCAATTTAATTTCAAGCCTATTGGCATGGATAGAAAATAAGAGCTAATATTATTAAAAACTCTTGTTACTTGATTCCTGCACTCCATATGAGGCAAATTACTTATTACTTACTATTAAAAATAGTTAGTTTTTAAATGACATATCCATTAAAATCTGTGATTTGTGAGTAGATGGGTGATATAATGTTTATTGCCGAATAATTATTCAGCAATTATCAAGTTTTTTGAAGTCAAATTAATGCCATTAAAATTAACCAATAATAAGATTTTTCAAAGACAATTACTAATTCAGGCTATGTTTGCAATACAGGTAATAAATCTAACTTTAAAACCCCTGAAATTTCACACTTTTTGTTTTTTCCAATTGATGAATAATTAAGCATTCTGATAGTTACTCCAGAATTTGCCATTGTTTTCAGTGTTTTGATTAACTTCATACAAGAATAATGATTGCAGAGCTTAACTAGTTCCTCGCTAACTCATAATGGTAAGTATATGGTAACATCACATCTATATTTGAGAAATCAAATTGTCTTTCTAATAGAGCTTATATTTACAAGAAAGTCAGTCTAAAAAGATTGCCTAATTCTCTTTTAACTGAGCCTTCCTTACACAAGTTAATTAACTTTACAGAGTATGACAATCAAATACTGTATATTATGCAGTTAACCGGTTATTAAACATAAATTATATAAGTGAGGTCTTATTGAGAAACGATTGAAAAAATATGGTTATTGGTGTGTATATAGTAGTCATGGTTCTAAAACATTTTACATAATATTTGTTATTTCAATGATTTTAAGGAGACTATAAATTAAAATTTCCACATTTATCTGTTTTTAAATTAGAGTAAAATCTAAATGATAATTATCTCTTAAAGAGAGGTAAATCTACTCTAAGCTGAAACCAAAACTTACTTTGTGATGTTTTAATATTACTATCAGTAGTTTGTAAAAGATTTTTCTTTTCTAATTTTCATAATTACGAATTTATTGTTTCTCGTAAAATCCCTTCCTCACCTTGGAGTATAATCAACAAAACTACACCATATTTGTTCTAATACTCATGTAACTACATTGCATTCCCTAAACAAAAGATTCAGATAGAATATTCTTAAAATATTACTTGTCCATTTACTTCAGAATCGGAAATTTCCCACTTGCATGTTATTACATGTCTATTTTGCAGTTCATATGGAGGTGCTGAACCATTAGAGACATTGTTGCATTTTTCCAAGAATTGTTATAATTTTGTTCTTTTGATGCCTTGAGTGTAACATCTTCTTGTTTTTAAGTTCTGTCTCTCCTTATTTTTGCTCCTTTCTTTTTTAAATTACTATAATTTTTAAATTAAAAAAGGTCATTCACAGAAATCTTCCCTTGAAATCAAATATATTTACTTTTTAAACTGATTTTTAAAAACATCTTAAGCATTAGTTGGGTGTCAAGTGAAATTATTTACATATTATATATATATGTATACAAGTAAATAATAAGCAGCTAGCATATCCAACCATGAAATGTTAATACTCGACAATACTTGCCTCCTCCCTGTGTATTTAAAGCTTATTAAATATATTTGATCATTTAAGTTGGGTGCAGAGTTTCAAGGAATTCTAGTTCAAATTCCTGAAGACAAAGCATAAAGTCAGCCTCCCTCGAGGACATTCTCTGATCCTAAATGAATATGATTTCTACACGATAACAAGCAGCACCAATATGAAACCTCACTTCTAGTATTTCTTTTTCCCTATTGGTCTAATCAATCATTGTTAGTGTTGAGTGTGTTTGGACATATGACTTAATTGTGTTATGTGAGATAAAAGGAGATATAATATATAAGATAAAAGGAGAAATATGCTAAGGGTTTTCTGGGAAAAAGTTATTCCTTTATTTTATTTTTTAAAGGAGTAGAACATAAGGAAGCTGCAACGTTTTTGCTCCTGGAATTGGTTTGTTAGGCTGTGTTGGTGGGTGCTGTTTTAGCTCTCTGAGACCATGAGGAGAACTGGCCAACACTCAAGAATATCAGGGCAGAAAGATCTCTTTCTCTCTCTCTCTCCCATTTTCTCTGATTTAGAACTTTTTCACCTAGGATATTAAAATATCTAACCTATTTATATAGATTGTATGTTTTCTGCCTCCCCAAGCATAATCTAACCTCCACGAGTGGAGGTATTTTTATCTCTGTTGCTCATTGCATGTTACATGGTTATGGCGGCATGACACACAACATCAAAACTTAGCAAGTAGAACATATATTTGCTTGTTATCTCTCATAGTTTTATGGAATGTCTGGGCTTAAATGGTTGGTTTTCACTACGGGTCTCTTGCATGGTTGCAGTCAAAAGAAAGCTGAGATTGGAGTCAAGTAAAAACGCATGTTGCTGGAAGTTCTCTTCAGGCTCAGCATGAACTGTTAACTAGAATGCCTCCGTGAAGCCGTTCCACATGGCTCAGTCTTCTCACTGTGTGGAGACTGGGTTCCAAGACAGACTTTGAGGGCTGAAAATGAGCACTCTAAGAACCATGGGTCAAAGCCGCAAGGATTCTTACAACATATTCTTGGTAGTCTCAAAACATCACTTCCGCTCTGTTCTTGTGGCAGAGCAAGCCAGTAACCCCGCCAAGATTTAAGTTTTGGGGAATTAGACTCCATCTCACTTTGGGAGGAATGTCAAAGAATTTGCAGACATTTTTAGCATAGCACACTGCATATCTCAATGCCCAGAACAGGGCTTGAGATACATCAGCTGTTCAATAAATACTTTTTGGGTGAGTGAATGAATGAATGACTTAACTCAGGTCCATGATGTCATCTTTAAGCTGAAAAAAATCCACTAACTCCAGAATCACCTTTCCTCCTGTCTTTCTGCTATGAACTATAATAAATTCCTTTCTTTGTAAGCTGTTTGTAAGCTGTTTGAAGCTTATTTATAGTTTAGAGGAACCTAACTTATAAATGGATTATCAAGACCCTATAAATCTCAGGGGAACAAAAAAGTGTGTTGAATCTGTCATGTATACTCATTGAACTTGCCTAAATCTCTCAGCTTTCTCCTTTTGGTTAAGAGGTGTTCTTATCTAAATCTGACTTGTATACCAAAAGGTTGTCATAAAACTGCCTCTTTTACCTGAATTCTAGAATCCCCAAATGATGATCAGGATGCAAATTTTATAGTCCCCTATTTCTTTTATCTTTATAGTAAATGTTGAAAGAGTGTGGGATGGGGAGACATAGGTGGCAGAGGTTACTTGTTGTAGAGTAAATTTATACTCAAGATTATAAGTAGTATTCATGTATGATCTCTTTGAACCAATGCTATCTTGTTCTGGACGGTTCTGTATCATTCACTGATTCTTTGTTGCCCTGTTCTATTCTACACAACATATATGATATCATTTGTTGAACTCATTGCCTCTGTAAATTAGAACTTTTTATACCACATGCCAAAAGTTCTGAATCTGCTTTACGTATACTGTTTCATCAACCATATCTATAGCTCTAAATCATCTCTCATCTTAACTTGCTACCTCACAGAAGTGTGTAATAATATAAATTGAGGACCATTTTCTTTCAATATCTGTCACGTAAAATACCTTCTACAGACACTTACTGTTTGTGACAGACTTCTCCATGCTGTGCAGAGATGGGTGATATCTGGACTACTAAATCAAATGTAAGAGGAAAGTTTCTAGATTAAATGGCACCAGAAGAAATATGCTAAAGCCTTCAGTCCTGATATTTCCCATGATACAATCAAATGTCTCCTAGGCTGAAGTCCCTTGAGATCTTGTAAATTTAATTTAAATGTCCATTTTAAGGGACTCTTCATAATTATTGGAAAAAGGATTTATAAGCCCTTATTTAAAAATTGTTTTCAGATCTCTCAGGGCATTCTCTGGCATATGCTCAAACATGATAATTTGTGGGATGCATTTGATTCTGGGAAGTGACCAAGAGTTAATCTGAGCAAAGTGTATTGATTGTTTTATCTGATAAAAAAAAAAGGCAAGTTTACACAAATAGATCATCACTGCCACTTTCAAATAATAACTATAAACCATTTCAACTGTGTGTGTTCACTATGACTGAATAAATCAGCTCATGCGATCCACTTGACTGGAAAATGTTGCTGGTCTCCACTGCTTTTGCTCATGACCAAATTAATGACATAAAGAAAAAAGATGAAAGTTACGTTCTCTGGATTCTACATGCAGAGAATGAGAAGAAAGTAAAAAAACAAAGAGCTCAGGTTGATCCAAGTTCATTGTTTTCAGTGAACTTGATGCTAGACAAATGAGAAATACATCTTTAGACAACAGAAAGGAAGAAGACATAATTATGATCTTCAAAGAAGTCATGGTAGCAGATCTTTCTTAGCATCTTTGATTAGTAAGAAGTGTGACAATGGTGGAGCTAGGAAAAGAAATTACGATAAATGTGGAGTAAGTACAAAAAATTATGATACAGTTAAAGGTGTTCTATGAGTAAAATGAAAAAAGAATACTTTCGACTGCTAACTGAAACATTTGAAGGGTGAAAATTTCAACAGTACACCTTGGAAGGAAGGGTTTATTATTACCAACCATACATTCTCTGAAATTCAAATAATTTTATCAATTTGCTTCATCTATTTTTAATTCAATGCTAAAATCTTCTTTTTCAAAGTCTCTAGACTTGATATTTTTTATAAGAATCTTTAATTTCTCCAGGGTTTGCAAATCACTTAACATAAACTATGTGTTTCACTGAAAAGTAATTTTAAATGGACCAAGAATATTTAAGAGATGCTTTTAAGGTTAAAATGGACTAAGGTCTATCTAAGGAGCAAAGGCTAGACATGATGATGTGCATAAATGATGCAATTTAAAGGTTGCAAAAGTGGTCCAGGGTCTGATTTCCAATAGAAGTGCTCTTTTAGAGCGTGGGTCCTCCAGGGCCTAGGGCATTTTTAAAACATTATGTTAACTATCCTTCAGTACCATCATGAGGGAGGCTGAACCTATTATATCCAATTTGCAGTTAATAAAAATAAGTCAATGAGAGGTGAAGTCGCTTGTTCAAGGTCACCAAGCAAGTTCTAGTGGAGCTAAAAATGAAAGTCACATCTTATCCACTTGAAATGATGTCATCTGACCAGGGGGCCTTATTCAGAGCTCATTATGCTAAATACAAGCCCTGATTAAAAGCATTGACTTCACTGAAGATAGACCCTAAAAAGGTAAAAACACAAATATACTTCTCACGCAGAAAATTTTAATCTGTCACATTCTTGCTCAAAATTCCTAATTCCAAAGCATTTCATTTTTAAGAAAGAATGAAATCAGGGTAGACTCAAATGACAATGAAATTAATGTTACCACATGGCAGTACAAGCTTGCAGACATCTGGGCTATTTGGGGCTATGATTGCTTGATCTATAAATGCACTACTAGGGCACCAATAGTTGTTTAATCTGTGTAGCCAAATTATTAGTCATTGTGAAATTAAAGGATGATTATTTGAACCAGGCCCAGAAAGTGAGATTGCACTGCTATGCTATCATAGGAAAAAAGAGAATCGCTAAAGGACACTCCAGTTGTTCAAGCAGCAACTAGACAGATAAGCAAATGAAAGCGCCTTGTGGTTTCTCATGCCAGTGTCTAAAATGGTCACTTATTGACAGTTCTCAAAGCACAAAGGCGGGTACAAAACAGCTAATCAATTTCCTGTGCCTCCTTTATCCGGCCAAATAAATTATTTCCCACTGAAATTATATTGACCATTTAGGAGAAACAAAAGAATAACCCAGGAACCACTTCGGTAATTGGTTGCTTTTCAGTAGGTAAATGGTTTATTTTCTTGTTTTTCTTCTATAAAAATACAAACGTCCTTCCCAAGAATTGAGTTGCAATGGATGATTTTAAAGATATAAAATATTTCAAATGTTATGAGAGTTGTAATAAGGGATATTTTAACACATAAACAATAACCAATAAAAGATTTAATGAGAAAAATTAAAACTGGCAACACCTGCATACTTTGGGTACATTCACAGGCTAAATGATTTATTCCTTCAAAATATAATGGTAAAATTGTACATATATTTAAAACAAAAAATATACATAAGCAGTGTTTTTGTCCCTTCTCAGCCACTATCATAGCTTTTATGGAATCTTTTTTGTAATACAAACACCTCCAGAGAGCTAATAAATTCCCTATCTTTTATGCTTATCTGAATTGTTAATGAAACTCTCATTTCATGTTAAACACCCTGGGGGTTAGCAGAGTTGAGATTTTTACCCAGTGTTCTGGACAACGTTCAGTTTCACAATAAAACAGGTTATCTTTGTGATTACTGTGCTCAATTGGCGTCTACATTTGCCACATGACTGGAAGTGATATATTTCTGTCCCTTGACAAGCCAAGATGCCATGAAGACATTTGATTTCTCCTCATCCTTCGATAGCTAAAATATCCTATATAATAATATGTAGGATCAATGTATGATAAATGCAAAACAGAGACTTTGTAGACTTTGGTTATATATTTTCTTATGGTTTGAACTAGAGTCAGCATATTTTATCAATCATGACATATTTTATTTCCAAAGTATTACCTCCTTGCCATATTGCCAATTTTTCTCTGATACTGAAGACCAATGCCAGGGGCTTTTCACTCCAGAGATATAAAACTTCTAATTTGGAACAGGTTGCCTTTCTCTCAAACTATTATTGCCAGAATTTTTTGTGAATCAGTCAGTAAACAGCATATCCCAGCAATGATGAAAGCCAGAGTTGGCGTGTACATTTTCCTGCCCCAGTGCTGAAGGAATGTATATGAAAGCTATTTCCAGTTTGAGGTGGTGAACAAAATCATTCAGAGGAATACCAGAATTACCCTTTAATGATTTTTCATTGTTTGCAGTATAAAATATATATTCCTTAAGCTGATATTCAGTGCTTTCCACAGTCCAAGTATCATATATCTCATGGGATTTACCTTATATCCTCCTATCTTTGAATCCCCTCTTCAAGAAAACAAAGTTAATCTTAAGAACTCCAAGAAATCATGTTTTTATGCACCTGTGTACATGCTCTTTCTTTTTCTTTCCCCTCCACTAATTTAATCCACAATAAATCCTTTCTGAAATTCTCCACCATCTAGTTATCATTATGTTTCTCTTCTTTTTCTCTCCTCCTTTTTTATTGAATAAATGGAAGTGATAGAATCTCCCAGGGTGTTTTACAGGGGAAAAATGAGACAATATTTTTAAATAACTTAGAACAGCTCCTATATAATATTACCAGATGTTCTTTTTCATATTTTAAATTATATGTGCTGAAGTTTATTCATGATGGAGTAACTGAAACCCAACTACCATTTAAAAAAAGGAGTATAAAATTGGACAAAATACGTAAATCTCTTTTATAAACTGAAAAGAAACAGAGCAGGACCATGACACTGAGAGGAATAAAAGAAGCAAAGTGAACCCCACAATCAACTTAGCCTTCTGTCGGGAGCAACTTTCAAGAACATACCACAGGCAAGAAGAAGTTAAGCAGATCCTGAATGTTTAGTCAAGAAGGAAAGATTGTACTTCAGAGAAGAGAGTGTGAGGTCACTGGAACTGCCAGGTCATAATGGGGAGACCTTTATATAAAGTTTCAGAGAAAAAGCTCCAGAGAGATGCATAGTCATCCCCATGAATCTTTGGCTAAATATGAAGCTGCACATGCTTAGGGAGAGAATCCAATAAGATGGCCAGAGAATAATACCTGGGAAATCAGTAACTACCAAGGAATTGTAAGCTGAAGATCCATCAGCACCCACGCATGACTGAGAGATGTTTAGATTGTGACTACCTGAGGTAAAAAGTGAACAAAACTCAACACTGTTAAAGAAAGACAAAAAAACATATCCACTCAACAATATAGTAGTCACAATATTCATTACTCATTTAAAAATTATTAGACTTGCGAAGTAGGAACATTAGACCTAAAATGAGAAGAAACTGAGCTAATAAAAATGCGTCGGGAGTGGCAAAGATGACCAAACTAACATACAAGGACTTTAGAATAATGGCTATGAATACACTCAAGAATCATAATAACATGAATATAATGAAGAGAGAAATGGAAAGTAAAGAAACAATTTGAATTTTTAGAACTGAAAAAATATCTGAAATAAAAAATTCACTATTTGTGTTTAACAGAAGATTAGATACTATAAAACTAAAGATGGGTGAAGTTGAATATTATGGAAAAAAGCTGTACAAGGTAAAACAGAGAAAGAAAAAATAATTGAATAAAAGTTAAGAGAGCTTGGGGCTGGCCCTGTGGCCGAGTGGTTAAGTTCGCGCGCTCCGCTGCAGGCGGCCCAGTGTTTCGTTAGTTCAGATCCTGGGCGCAGACATGGCACTGCTCATCGGATCACGCTGAGGCGGCGTTCCACATGCCACAACTAGAAGAACCCACAACGAAGAATACACAACTACGTACCGGGGGGCTTTGGGGAGAAAAAGGAAAAAAAAAAAATAAAATCTTAAAAAAAAAAAAAAAGATGTATTTAAGACATTTAAAAAAAAAAAGTTAAGAGAGCTTGAGTGACCTATGAAAAAATAAAAGCCAGTCTACTGTACATATAATTTTACCCAGAGAAAAAGGAGAATCAGGCAAATATTTGAATAGATAATGGCTAAAATTAGTTCAATTGTAATGAAAAATATAAACTGAAAAGTTCAAGAAGCTCAAAAAATGCGTGTATGATAAATGTAAAGATAACTACATCAAGGCTCATCACAATCAAGTTATTTAAGATCCGTAATAATAAGAAGAAACTTAAAAGGAGACATAAACAACAAAAAAAGGCTATATTACATTCGAGTGAAGACACAATGTCACAAGAAGATAATGGAATGAAATTTTGAAAGTGCTGGGGAAAAAATGTGCACATGACATTCTATATTTGACAAAAATATATTTAAAAAATAAATACAAGTGAACATCAAACAGCCTGTGACCTGTGGACTAGAATTTTAAAAAAAGAGAGAATTTTAATAAGAAAATGGAAAAAAATCAATGAAACTAAAAATTAGTTTTTTGAAAACTACTTAAATTTCTAAACTTATATCTACAATAATAAAAAGATAAGTGAAAACATAGCTTAGTAGTATCTGAAATGAATGAAAGGCATCACTAGAGATCAAATATACATTAAAAATGTTAATTAAGAAAGACTATTTACTGGCATATAAACAGACATGTAGACCAATAGAACAGAATAGAGAGCCTAGAAAAAAAGCCACACTTGTACAGTCAACTGACCTTTAAAAAGGGTGCCAAGAATACACAATGGGGAACGGAGAGTCTCTTCAACAAATGATGTTGGGAAAAGTCTATATCCACATGCAAAAGAAAGAAATTCAAATTATCTTACACCATATGCAAAAATTAACTCAAAATGGATTAAAGACTTAACTGTAAGGCCTGAAACCGTAAAACTCCTAGAATAAAACATAGGGGAAAAGCTTCTTAACATTGGTCTTGGCAACAACTCTTGGTATATGACACCAACAAGACAGGCAACAAAAGCAAAAGTAGAAAAGTGGAACTATGTCAAATTTAAAAGCTAAAACACTACTACACAGCAAAGGAAATGATCGACAAAAGGAAAAGGCAACATATGGGTTGGAAGAAATTATTTGCAAACCATCTATCTGATAAAGTGTTAATATCCAAAGTATACAAGGAAATCTTACAACACAAAAGCAAAACAAAAACAACTGATTAAAAAAGAGACAACGAACCTGAATAGACATTTCCCTGAAGACATACTGATGGTAATCAGGCATATGAAATGGTGCTCGACATCACTAATCATCAGGGAAATGCAAATCAAAACCACAATGAGATATCACTTCACACATGTTAGGATGACTATTATCAAAAAAACAAAAGATAAGTGTTGACAAGGATTTGGAGAAAAGGGAACCCTCATACAATGTTGCTGCCAATGTAAATTGGTGCAGCCACTATGGAAAACATTATGGGGGTTCCTAAAAAATTAAGAGAACTACTGTATGATCCAGTAATCCCACTTCTTGGTATATATCCAAAGGAATTGAAGTCAAAATCTCAAAGAGATATCTGCACTCCCACGTTCACTGCGGCATTATTCACGACAGACAAGACATGGGAGCATCCTAAATGTCCATTGACAGTTGAATGGATAAAGAAAATGTGGTATATACAAACAGTAGAATATTACTCAGCCTTTAAACAGAAGGAAATCCTCCTATTTGCAACAAAATAGACGAACCCAGAGGGCATTATGCTAAGTTAAAGAAGCCAGACACATAAAGATAAATACTACATGATACCAATTATAGGAGGAATCAAAAATAGCCAAACTCATAGAAGCAGAGAGCAAAATGGTGGTTGTTAGGGTCTAGGTGTAAGCGTAAATGGGCGGGTATTAATCAATGGCTATCAAGTTTCAATTATGGAAGATGAATAAACCCTAGAGATCTACTGCACAGCATAGTGCCTATAGTTAACGATGCTGTACGATATGCTTAAATATTTGCTAACAGGATAGAGTTTATGTTATGTGTTCTTACCACATACACATACACACAAATAATAGAGTGGGAGGAAATTTTTGCAGGTGATGGATATATTTATGGCATAAATGTGGAGATTGTTTAGCAAATGTATCCTTATCTCCAAACTCACCAAATTGTATATACTAAATTTGTACAGCTTTTGTACACCAATCACACCTCGATAAAGTGGTTTTAAAAAAACAAATGAAAATAAAAGTTATACAGCTTTGTCTTTCATTTCAAATTTTATTTTGAATATACTGTCATGACTGCATGATGTTTTCGTAAGGCTGGACATATAGATATGTGAAGCAGAATAGAAAATTCAAGAAGAGAACTTGATATACATACTCAGCTGATACTTGAGGAGTATTACACACTTTTTTCTATAACAATTGGAAATCCATATTAAGAAAGATAATAATCTTGACTACTATTTCAAATCACATACAGAAATAACTCCCAATTGGTCACAGACCTAAAGTTAAAATTGAAATGATCAAACCTCTAGACATAAACCTGGAACATCTTGATGACCTTGAGGGAGGCAAAAATTTCTTAGGACATCGAAAACACTAAGCGTAAAGAAAAAAAAAGGAGATAAATTGGATGCCATGAATATTAAGATCTTCTGCTCTAAAAAAGAAAAAAAGACATCATTAAGGAAAAGAAAAGACAAGTTACAGACTGGAAAATCTATTTCCCTCATATATATCTGAGAAAGAACTTGTATTCAGGCTATATAAAATACACTGAGTGTTCAATAATAAGACCAATAAAAAATTAAAAACAGGCTAAAAGTCAAACAGGTATTTTTTAGAAGAAGATATGAATGGCTTAAGGCACTTGAAAAGGTGCTCAAATTATTAATCATTAGAGAAAAGCACATTAAAACCACAATGCAATATTGCTACATACCCATTAGTATGACCAGTACTGAAGCTGAGAAGGATGCAAAGCAGCCAGACTCATATACTGCTGGTGAAATGCAACTACTACAGCCACTTCGGAAAACAATTTGACAGTGTATCAGGTTAAACACACATTTTCTTCAGACCTATCACTTCCACTCCTACGTAATTCCTAAAGAGAAATTAAAAGATGTGTCCATGTAAAGACAAAGACATGAATATTCATAGTAGTTCTATTCTTTAGCCAAAAATCAGAAATAACCTAAATTTACATCAAAAGGAGAATTAGACGACAAATTGCGGTATATTCATATGATGAATTAATATTTACAATAAAATCGAAGGTACTATTGATATGCACAGAAACACGAATGCAGCTCTATAGCATGCTGGGTGAACAAAGCCAGACGAGAAAGGCCCCTTGCAGGACATTTGATCCTGTCCAAAACATCCATAAGACATTTGGTCCACACCAAAACGTCCTTGATATTTGATCCTTTGGAACATGTTCATAAGACATTTGGTCTATGCCAAAGGTCCTTAACATTTGGTCCTAAAACATCCTAGAGCATATTTGGTCCATGCCAAATGGTTTTGGACAGGACCAAATGGTCTTGCAAATCTCAAGGATACTTTGGCGTGGACCTAAAGTCTTATGGACATTTTGGATCGGACCACATGTCTGCTAATTGAGAGATCACATGTTGCATAATTTCCTTAAGTGAAATGACTCTGAATACTGCTTATCCAGTGCCCTTAACTAAATTCCCATTTCTCTTATATACAAAACTACTTGGAGGTGGATTTTAGCAGGGATTGTAAAACGTCTATTTTAAGATGGTAGTTAGCCTTCTTTTAAGTATAACTGTGTTTATATTTTTATAAGTATATGTATATATTGGTGGAAAACGAGGTACAATGTGATAATTCTTTTAAAGGAAACTGTTGAAAAAAGTAGAATGGAGTAACTATCCTTTCATTTGTGGACCAAAATGAGTTATGCCAGGGACAGTCATTTACCTATTGTTAATATTAGTAGGTAAAATGTTTAGAGTATGGTTTCTCAATCCTGGAGCTATTGGCATTGCTAATTCTTTGTTGTCAGGTACTGTCTTCTATGTTGTAGGATGTTTAGAGGTATCCCTGACCTCTGCCCACTAGATGCCAGTAGCACCCCCACTCCCAGTTATGATAACCAAAAACTTCTTCAGATATTGCTAAATATCCTCTGAGGCGTGCAATTTTCCCAGGTAGGGAACCACTGGTTTGGAGGGCTTCACATATAAACTAGACAGAATTAAGAAAATGCATATGTACAGGAACAGGAGGAAAATATTCACAAACTTTTTTTCCCAAGGCCACTCTTGGTTTAATTCAAGGCGGACTCTGTATATTTCCAGATCCACCTCAGTTCCTTGAACCTAAATTTAATAATTATGTAACACTTCCATCTGTAGTTCATGTTGTCCAATATCTGTCTAAGAGCTTGAATCCTGGTATTGATTTGTGAGGCCCTTTTATTCCTCATGAAATTGTGCCTTTCCAATTCAGCAGCTCACGAATTTGTCTGTGGCTTTGTTCTTACTGGAAAACACTACTAGCTGATATTCTTTTTCTCAAGGTACTAGGAATCAATCATCCTTGTTTATAAATTTCAGCAAGTGAATTGTAACAATGTTTTCTCAAGCGTTTATGGAAATAAGTACCATGTGCTTTCAGAGACAGGAGGCTACACTTTAAGCGCCACATGAGTATGTAACAGAATGTTCTGCATCTTTAAAGTTACTTTCTGTAGGTAAATTTATATTGAATAAATAAAACAAGTTGGTCACTTAATCACATTTTAAAAAAATCATACTACCAAAACTTCAGGAAGAATTGTGAGTAACACCACGAAATTAACACCGGATAAGGCTGTGACCCATAGGGAATTAAAACTTAAATTATTCAGTCCAAAAGGGAGAAGTTTTCACAATAATTACCAACACACTATATGATAGAAATCCTCAGCTGGAGGAAGCAGGTATGTAAAAATCATACAGAGATACATTTCCAACTCTTAGGGTTCTTCTACACCACATATTTGAGAACCACTGCTTTATGGGAGGAAAATAGCATCCTTAACATTAAATGTTTATTTTATATCATTTAAACCTTGCTTTATTTAATAAACTGTTATACTACTTTGCTATTGCAACTCAGAAGCATTAATTTAAAGATTTATTTAAATCAGTTCATAGATTGGGTAAGGAAAAGTTTTGCCTAAGTAATATATCTTATCTCTATTACTGTAATTAGCCAGATAAAACTTGAAAAAGTAGAAAAAATTCTAGGATTTATGACTATAGAATAAAGAAACTTGTATTTGGGACAAATTTGTATTTTTATAAAAGATCAGACATGATATGGGAAATAAGGATTGAGACAACGGCAAAAACAATATATTTGTTAGAAAAAAATATTTTATTTAGCAGGTATGCTTACATTACAAAGAAGTATTTCCCAAACATCAGTCACAGAACAGTGCTGACCCATGACAAAGGACTAAGGACCTAGAAAAACATATGAAAACTTGATTTGGTAAAATGTGTCTGAGCAGGGAATTTGTTTATTTTAAGATTATCTTTTCTAATGCGGCATTGTTAAATATTTCTTCCTTTTTGTACATTAGTTCTCTTTGTATCGTGTACACTAGATAACTTATTTGATGTGTGTGTCCTTTTTAGCATTTTTTTAAAGAAATACAATTCTGTGTTGGTACTTATAAATTCTTTTTTCAAGTTTAGTCTTTCATAAAATCCAAAAGTTTAAGAACCATTCATTTAAATTCATTCGTTGAACATATATACCATTTTCTCTTGGAAGTCACCTTCTACTCATTTTAAGAAACCAATGAAAAAGAAAGACTTTTGGAGGAGAGAAATTTGCTTTGCAGTCACTTTTTCTGAGATCTATCTATTCCTTAAGGTGAAAGATAATGACCCTTAAAAGTATTTGAAGACTGAAAAGATGTCGGAATGGTAATAGAAGAAAAGAAAGCTAAGTTGTTACAAATTGCTGTAGGGATCACCTTTCTGGAGATCAGTTTTGGTAGGCTTCTAGAGTCATTAATATTTCTTTTGAAAATGTTAAAAAATGTGAATTAGAATAATAGTCCTTAATTAGACCATAAAATGGTGAGCCGAGGCAAGATAAAACCTATGTGTATCATAGCTTCAATTGTCTGACATAATTGTACTAATACATTCTATCATATATCACCATGTGTCCATGGTAATTTGTATAAAATACTGGGACAAAAAAACACCTGTCAATAGTAAGGGTCATTTTTAGAGTAATTTAAGCAGAATATTAATTATTTATTTGGTGTATTAAGTGAAAGGAATGTATGTAACACCACCAAGTTTTGATTCAAATTTGTAAATTGTAACCAGGAAAAAGCAAAATCTGTATATTTCTTCCCATTTCAGTTAACTATGCTTTTTTGGATATATTCTTTTTCTATCATAGAAGTAGTAAGTCAGGGCGTTAAGAAATCATGATAGGGTGTCAACTCTCTAGATTTGAATTCTGCATTCAAAATCTTATAGCTGAATGAATTTGAGCAAAGTTTTCTTTCTTTCCGTCTTTATTTTTTCATCTCTAGAACAGAGATCATCACAGTAGTTGTTACTTTATAGAAGTGTTGTGATGGTAATCAATGCAAAGTACTAAGCATATTGCCTGACATATTTTTTTTACGTTGCGGTGAACATCTTTATGCATTTTTAAGAATGTTTCCTGTTCAGGGTTAGCTCCTTAGAATAAATTCCCAGGAATGGAGTGACCTATTGCCAGGGATTGT
This sequence comes from Equus asinus, assembly GCF_041296235.1. NCBI lineage: Eukaryota > Metazoa > Chordata > Mammalia > Perissodactyla > Equidae > Equus > Equus asinus. The sequence goes on from NC_091792.1 coordinate 138,540,479, forward strand.
GGTTTCCCAGGGACTGTCAATAAAAACTGTCCAGTTGGAGGTCAAAATATCATTTTTATTATTGAAAATGGCCAAATTAAATTCCACAGCTTAGTGTGAGGGTGTGGTGCATATTAAGTGTCCAATACATACAGGTAATTTTTATTGGTGTAATCATTACTATATTTTAACGACATTTGATGCTATTTACGGAAGTTGTAGATCATCGGATTTTCAAAATTATTCTTTGAAAACAATATCTGCATAATCATCTGGTCTAGTCATTTGAATGTTGAGTAAGTTAATGTTTACATAGGTTACATGGCACGTTTGAGGTCGTGCAAAGGCGGAAAGAGAGCAGCGATTTTCTGTATCCAGATTTAGGTCTATGTTGCCAACACTAGGATGGAAGCATTTGATTTCTGTGTGCTCTTGAAAAGGATGCTAACTACTCCCTTTTGCCATGATTCACCATCTCACCACCTCTAATACCTTGAGACAACTAGGACTAACAATAGTATGCCCTTTAACCCTGTGTATAACAGTCACCACAAGGAACAGGACATGAATGTAGATCTTTACACCGCCCCACCCTCTTTTGTCATCATATCCCATCCTACTCCTAATCACTGAAATTATTCCATGAGTACTCTGGAACTTATGGTACATCACCAGCAACATTCTCTATATGCTAAAACTCCTTAAATGTTCCTGCCTCTTCTTGCTCAGAAACATTTCTCTCCTGAGGATACTATTTTCCCCACAAATCTCTCAAACGGTAATCATTTTTTCTCTCATACTGCCTGAGCCACTAGGTACAGAGTGCCTTTCCCAGTCCTCACTGATGCTTCCAGACCATTCTCCTTTTTTTTTCTCTTTACCTCTCCACCTAAAATCTCAATGAATCAGACTCAACACCCGTTGTTACAAAGTCTTAACAATTTTTTTTGGTTATTCCACAACATTGTTTCATCTCACCATTTCTATTTTTCCCTTTCATGTAATCTTGACTTCAGCCAAAGTAAACTAATTATATGTCCATTTTCAACTTCCAAATCTTTTCAGATACTTTTTTCATAATAAAAAATTCAGTAAGCTGTCCATTCAATAAATCTTTATCCAACTGCTCTCATGGAGAGGAAGATCACAATTACAGCATGGTCAATTTTGACTAGATCGGGATGATAATGAGTAGGAATTGGGGTGTACAATACACAGAAAAGTTTTGTAGAGGCTTCACCAGAATCTGGAAATAGGTTTAAGTGTTATGGTGAAAATAGTAGACATTTATTCTAGACAAAATAAGATTATGAACAAAGTAAACAATATTGTACATTCAGGAAACCATTGCAAAAAAAGATTAGAATGGTTCAGATCAATTAAATTGAGGAAAGAATGTAGAGATGTATTTAGAGAAACAAGACACGATTAACTAATATACAACTTTATAAACATGCTAATGAGTTTAGTTTTCATAATTAGTTATGTTGATCCATATACCAATTTGGTTCAGAATGATTTGAATCTTAGCAAGTTCACTCTGACGTGTAAGATCAACAGAATAAGGCTAGTAAGATGCAAAATGAGTAAAAAGAGTTTGCAATAATCCAGATGAGAAAGCATCAGTTCATGAAATTTATAAACTTGGAGATGAAAGGCCATATATAGAAAATGCAAAGGAGATAGGTCACCCTTGATATGTGATGACTGACAATGAAGGTCATGAAGGAAAGAAAGGATAATTTGAGGATTCTCTGTGGTACAGTTCACCATGATGACAAAGGAGGAGGAAAATATTTTGATTAGAGAAGACAGCCAGATTATTGAGTGGGAGTGAATGGGAGAAGACAAAGGGAAGGCAGAAAAAGAACAGTATTCTTTGATGAAGCCTGACTTTGAAGATAGAATCAATAACACACATTCAGCAAATAATTTTCCAATGCCAGTACTGTTCTCAGATCTGAAGATACAGCAGCAAATAAACAAGAAAAGGTGATCTTGGGCAACAGCTGGAAAGTCACACTTGCTTCAAGATGTAATTTTTTTCTTTAAATTAGAGGAAACAATATAATGTTAAGCTTCAGAATGAGCAAGGGGGAGAAACTATAAATGAAAAGGAATGAGAAGTAATAAAGGACTAAGGCTGGTATCCTGGAGGTCTAATGAGGGGCAGGCGGGCGTGTGGATCAAGAACACAGCTGAATGCATTGTCTTTGAAACACAGGAAATATTTATTTATATGGTCTATTTTCTCTGATTATTGTAGATATACTCTCTCTCTTTGGGTATTTTCCTGTTATATATTTTTTCATTCATTGTTTTTCCAACTTTCCATGTCTTCAACTTTCAAAGTCATGTACTGTATAGAGAATTCAGGTTGAAGGTCTTAAAAAAATCAAGGCAGGACTTGGGTTGATCACATGACACATGCAGTAGGGAGCAGATCTTGTACATGGTGGCCCAGTTGAAGGGAGGGCTGCCCAGGTGCAGTGCAGAGCCCCTGGCTGTAGAAACCAGCTGATTTCCAGGAGTTGAGGAATGCAATTTCTAAGTTTTGCACTCCTGAGCTAATAATCAGGTGTTGCTGGAAAAGCAGAAGTGGTAGCAGGAAGGACCCATGGATGAGGGTTTATGAAACAGTAGTGGTTCAGATTAAAATGAGAGCATTGTACAGACACAAGTACCCATGGATTGTTGAAGAACTTTTTGACTTACCCACAATAAAGTCATTGGTTTCACTTTGGATGGTGACTCGTCATCTGTAGACCTTGGCTAGTTGTGGCTGGGATCTTTCCCTCTGGCCTCCATTTCCTCTGCTGTTGGTTTAGTGCAGCTTCAAAATTCAAAGCCTGGTTTGAGATGCTGCAGCTACTCTCCATAACTCATCTTGTCCATTCTGATGAGTAGTTGAGAAGCCAACACTTTTATAACCTTCCTATTGTCAGTAAGCTCTCCAACTTAGTTCAACTCTGTTTTCAACTATTTCCATAGAAGTGTTTGTGTTTCCTTTCAATTTTCTCTGACTCCTTAACCAGTTAGAGAGGTATTTATTTCCAGAGAGAGAGCACAGAGTCCAAGTTCACTGAGACTGCCTAGCAGAGACAAACTGCCCTCAAGAAGATAATTACCCCAACAGCTGTGTGTAAAAGTAAAGAGGAAGTTGTTTCTTTTGCCTGACTGTGCAGCACAGTCTAAAGCTTTGAAGAGAAATGACCTAAACGTCATTGATTAGTACACAGTCAAGTTATCTTCAGTTGTACTGAATCAGATATTCATTTCCTGAGCAACAGTACTTACAAGGACTTATTCTATATCTTTAAATTTTATACAACAGCTCATGTCAGTTCTTTGTCATAGAGATTAAATATGAAACGTTATTAGCAACTATTACAGACTGGATTATGTTCGCCCAAAATTCATGTTGAAGCATAACTGTGACTGTGCTTGGAGATAGGACTTTTCAAAGAGATAATTAAGGTTGAATGAGGTCATGGGGTGGGACCTTAATCCAATATAACTCATGTCCTTATCATAAGAGAGAGAGACACTAGGATGCACAAGCACAGAGGAGCGGCCATCTGAGGACACAGAAAAACAGCCATCTGCAAGCTAACAGAGAGGCCTCAGAAGAAAACCAAACTTGTTGACACTTTATTCTTGGAATTCTAGCCTGCAGAACTGTGAGAAAATGAATTTCCATGGCTTAAAAACCCCAGAAAGCAGCCATAGCAAACAAATACAGGAACCTAATGTTTTCAGAACAGTAATTAAAGAAAAATATACTGCTGCCTTAAATGTCTCTGATGTGCCTTTTGGGAAAAATGAGGCTATGGTCCCGTACTGTGCCGTGGCTTGCACACATGTGCATTGTTTGATATTACCATTCATCTGCAAATGAGTATGAAGCCTACTTGAATTAGTATTATGTTGCCTTTAATACTAGATTTGGTTTTTGTTGAAATTTCCAATGACTTTTCTAATGTTGATAGGGTTAAATTCCAAGAAGATGTTTCTCTTGCTGTCCAATGAAACTCAAGACTGAAGCTGTGCATGGAGCCAGCCAACAGTGCACAAGTGTAAAAAGTTCAAGTCATCCCAATGAACTTTGTTCAATGGTCAATGAGACAAGGAAGAAGAAAGTGAATGTTGTTGGTCTAACATTAGAAAACTCTGCTCATGGAGAAAGACTCTCCTGACAAAAGCAATGCACCTTTAAGTTGGAAACGCAAAGTATTCCAACCTAAAGTGTCTTTTTTATACCCACCATCTACTTTAAGGATGCCTAGTGTGACTTAGTTCATCTTCTGCTATTCCAGCTTTATTGAAAGACTGCTTGGTACCATTTCTTTATACTCTGGTATCATTCATGCCCTTAGATTTGCCTGGTTTGGATTTTTTCTTTCCTTTATTCTCCTTGATCCCCAGTAACACTGTTGTCCTATGGTTTTGGACAGTCCTACTTCCCCCTAAATAGATATCAGCCTCCATGTAAGCATTTCTCAATGTTAGTTCATCCAGCAGCAGGAGTAAAGGCAGGAATCAAAGACAGCAGAGGAAGTAACATTCTTGACATCATCTCATGGGACTACAAAGGATTCACTAGACTTTAGAAATTAGCTAAAACTGCTTATTGTTGGAGCTCTGATCCATGGAACCTATTTCATTGGTGTTTATTTGATACTTCTTGAAAGGTCAAACAGATATTTCTACTTTTAGTTCTTATTCATGCTGTATTTGGCATGAAATACATTCAACCATATCTGCATCTTCTGAAAAAATGGATTTCAATTTTATCTTACTTGATGGATTCCACAAACTTGCTTTAATATTTTTGTTGTAATGTACAGCAATAAAATTATTTAAATATTCAAGCAATGTTTTCTAATAAGATGTAACTAATAATTCTAGAAAAAATAATTATTTTAGCTATTTTAAAAAATTGACGAGAGCTATTTTGCCTTTTCAGATCTACTATCCATCCTTCTCCACTGCTCTCCATCTTGGGAGGATGGTCTTTCTGGAGTCCATCCACAGGCTCTCTCCACCACTGGTTTCTAGTTGAGCCAGTCAATGGGGAGCCCTAGTAGATGAGAGGAAGGGGTGAAGGAGGTCAAAATGTTTACTCACTTGACTTCCTCCTTGAAAGGTCACCTTGAACTACACTCAAAGAGACCTCCTCAACATAGCTCTTTCCTTGCACTAACAGTTCCCATCCCTGGACCTTTGGATTTAGAGGTAATAATAATTCCAATGATACTAACCCCATGTACTATACTATATTTATGCTTCCCCTATACAATGCAAAATTTTGTAACTGCTCCATTTGTAAGTAAACTCTACTAAAATGTTCATAAGTTGAGATACCATCTGTATTCTGTTTGAAACTTCACTGATACAACCAGAAAGGTTATTACATTTTTATTAACTGTGATTTCTCATATATTCAGTTTTATTTATACTATTTTATTATGTACTTTCCATTGCCCACTTTCTCTTCTTTCTTACCATTTATTTATAGATTGAGAGGTCTCCACCCTTTTTTTCTCATTCCTTTTATACTTTTTACTGTTTTTGAAGTTAGATGCCCTTGGCCTAATATTCTCCTGACAACTCTAGCTATTTTAACATGAATATTTAATTTAAAACACTTTAAAATTACCAACATTTTTACTTACCTTTTTGATATTACAAGTGATTTAGAATATTGTGTCACCTCTTCAAAACTTTTATTCAAGTGTTGTCCAGTATTTTGTTCTTTGTTCTGCCTCTCCCTCCCAAAAAATCTGATATTACTATCATGGTTTTATGTTACCATTTCTTGGGTACTTCTACTGATATACTTATTATTGTTATATTCACTGTGCTTTTGTGAATATCAGGCCTCCCATTGGGATTCATTTTTCACGTGCCCAAAGAATATAATTTAAGATTTTCCTTTTGTACCATAAACTGTTTTTGTTCTCCGAAAATGTTTATTTTTGCCTTCATCCATAAAATGAAGTTTTGCTGTTGATGAAAATCTAGGTTGATGATTTCTTTTTCCTCAGTGTGCTGAGGATATTACTCTTCTGTATTCCTCTGTATTTTTCCTGGTCTTCTGTGAGTCCTCTAAGATATGTGTGGCTCTGTTGGTTTGTTTTTTATTTTACTATCCTGCTGGGTATTTGTTGGATTTCTTGAATCTAATGATTGATTGATTCAATAATTCTGGAAATTTCTTGATCCTTATTGCTTGAATTAATACCTCTTTGGTAGTCTCTGTATTATCTCATTCTGGAACATTGATTAGATGCACATTAAATCTTCTTCCTCTGTCTCATGTTTAATAATATTTTTTCCATAGTTCTATTTTTTGTCTCTTTCTTCTACTTTCTGGGTAATATATTTGGGTCTACCTTTCAGATTTCTAAGTATGTCTAGATATTGCTGCCAACTGATCCATCCTCTGATATTTGTACAATTATTTTAACCAAGTTTTATTTCTACGATTCTTTCTAGTAATTTTTCAGAAGAGCTCAATCATTTTTTGGTTTTTGATCCTTATTAAGATTTTTCAATTTCTGTTTTATTCCTTTAAGCACAGTAGGTTTCTAATCTTGATTATTCCACAAACAGAAAAATCCTTTATATCTATATTTTTATTTATTATGTATAATTTTCTTCAATACTTTCTCCTCCTCTTGTGTTCTCTAGCATACAGAATTGCCTCTCTATCTACTTTTCCTAGGCAAAATCCAGGATTTCACCCTTATCTTTTACTTTTACTCCTCCTTCCTCAATAAAGTCCAATTAATTCTGAACTTTTAATATTACTGAGCTTATCTAATTCTCTCCAAATCTGCTGACACTTTTACTTCCTCCTTTCCAATTCTGATACCTTTTATTTCTTTTTCTTAAGTAATTGCTCTGGATAGGACTTCCAGAATTATGTTGAATAAAAGCAGTGAGAGTGGGCATCCTGTCTGTTCCTGATCGTAGAGGAGAAGCTATCAGTTTTTTATTGTTGAGTATGATGTTAGCTGTAGGCTTGTCATACATGGCCTTTATTATGTTGAGGTACTTTCCTTCTATACCCAGTTTGTGGAGAGTTTTTATCATGAAAGAATGTCGAATTTTATCAAATGTTTTTTCTGCATCTACTGAAATGACCATATGATTTTTATCCTTCATTTTGTTTATGTGGTGTATCACATTTAATGATTTGCAGATGTCGAATCATCTTTGCATCCTTGGAATAAATCCTATTTGATCACGGAGTTTGATCTTTTTAATGTATTGTTGAACTCAATTTGCTGATATTTTGTTGAGAATTTTTGCATCTATGTTCATCAGGGATATTGACCTATAAATCTCTTTTCTTATAATTTCCTTATCTGGCTTTGGTATCAGGATAAGCCTGACTTTGTAAAATGAGTTTGGAAGTGTTTCCTTCTGTTCAATTTTTTGGAAGAGTTTGAGAAGGATTGGCTTCAATTCTTTAAATGTTTGGTAGAATTTACCAGTAAAACCTTCTGATCCTAGGCTTCCATTTTTTGGGAGGTTTTTGATTCCTGACTCAAACTCCTTACTTGCTCTTGGTGTATTCACGTTTTCTATTTCTTCATGATCCAGTCTTGGTAAGTTCCACATTTCTAGGAAGTTGTCCATTTCATCTGGGTTGGCAAATTTCTTGGCCTATAACGCTGCTCTCTTATCTACATATTTTTTTCAATGAGATTGTTCTAAAATGGAAAGGTTTCCATGTCATTCATCTATGTGAGATCTTCCACAACAATTAGGATGCTTTATGAGATATTTCGTGGTATCATCAAAACTAATGCTCCAGCATTGCAGCTATATTATTTTTATTCTCAGACTTCAGGCTTCATTTATAATTAACTATCCATTTCTCTATTGGAATTACAGAGGGTATTCATTCCTCCTTGAATATCGACTTCTCCCAACCCCATGCAAACCTGTGTGCTTACTTTTATCATGCTAATTCACACAAGTTAGCAACTTTGCAAAATCATCTTTAATTTCACAGATGCTGGCTATGTTAGATGCCTTTCCTACAAGTTATTAAAACACTATATGCTTTGCCTGTCATTATCTTTATCTGAAGTTTTAGTATTTTTTTTTGGCTGAGGAAGATTCACCCTGAGCTAAGATCTATGCCAATCTTCCTCTATGTTTTAGTATGTGGGCTGCCAGCACAGCATGGCTGCTAATGGAGCACTGTAGGTTCACACCCAGGAACCAAACCCAGCCACTGAAGCAGAGTGTGTGGAACTCAACCATTAGGCCACCAGGGCTGATCCCCTTAGTTTTGTTTTGTTTTTTTGACTGCTTATTTTCTACACTGCCTTCCTTACTATATTTTGAGCTCCTGAGAATAGTAATAGTATCATACTACATGGACTGGCCCCTCTAAGAGATAATAAATAGTTAAATTAATTAGTAATCCATTTAATTTGTTGAAGAATTCAAGGATTTGTTAGAAACAATCAGCCTCTAGATATAATATTTATTTTTTTATGGCTAACATGTGGTGTATATGTAAAATTAAGTCAAAATTTGAAATATCTGAGTTTGCTTTCAAGCATATAGGGAGGAAAAGGTATGAGGTATACTAAATAATGCAACTTAAGTTGCTATTTGTCACCCTCTGTCAGCCCTGCTTGACCTGAGCACCTCACATTTTTGTGTAGAAATAGTCTTCTTGAATTGTTTTTCTCTAATGTTTTTGTTGAAGTAAAAAAATGATGTGATCTACTTCAGGGAATGCTGCAACTGTAATTTACCCCTTGGCATATAATTTAAATTGATAGTGTAGGCATTGGACCTCCTCAGAATTTTCTATTTATTTTTTTTTTCTTTCAATTCTTGCCTAACCTTTGCTTTTAATGTGTGCTGAGAACAATTAGGAGATGGCTAAATGAATAGTTGTATTTTTAGATGGGGAAAAAATATCACTCACAAAATTAAGTTTAAGGACTGGAAATGTGAAATTAACTCACAGATAACTGGTTAAAATATGTTCTAGATTGCTTCCTATCAATCAGATGATGTCACTTTAACTATTGTTGAGTAGAGGCAAAGTATAACTGTTAGCAATGTAGATTGAAAAGAAATGAGTTTCTCTCTGTAAAAGCTGTGAGTAGGTTTCCATCTTCTGTCTCAAATATAATATTAAAATCCTATATAAGAACTTCTGTTAAAGATGGTACCCTAAAATTAACCACAATAACCAAAGGAATAAAATTATAAAGAGTGAAAACATTGCATCTTTGCTGGAACCCAGAGCATGATGTCCTCCAAATCTCATAGACTTTGAGAAAGCTCAAACTACACTGTTACCTACAGAGTAGAAAGAAAATGTCTACATAAACCAAGATTACAACTTTTCTCTTTAATAAAGAGGCAGAGACACAGAAAATAGCAGAGAAGTTGTAACAAACATATTCACATCTTACCAGTGGCTCAGTTCACCTATTCAAGTCAGAAGCTAGTTGACAAAAGAGTATAGTAAATGAATTTTTCAAGTAAAATGTGAGACATGACTTTTAAAGCAAACCTGCAATGACCCCCATGATATGTCCACATATATTTATGCACTTAATAAATTCTGTAGATCAGAAATCATACTAGCTGTTTTTAAATCAAAATATAAGAAAACAATATAATAGAATTCTGCTATCAGATAGAGACATTTTCAATTATAAGAACAAAAGAAAAAAGTATGAAGAAAAAATTGATATTTTAGGTTTTCTAAACATGAATAATAGCTATAGATTAAAATCTCTCAAATTAAAAGACAAACCAATTGGAAAAAGAACTTTCAAGTTATATGAGGAAAAAAGGTGATGCAATTTCTATATAAATACTACTAGAAAACTTTAAGAAAAAATATAATCATAAAAATAATATATACTAGAATTCACAAAAGAATTTTAAATGGCAAATCCATAAAAACAAAAAGTAAAAATAGTCCAAAATAAAATACCATTGATATACCAAACTTCTTTCAAACTACATGTTTTTGATAAAGGAAAATACCCAATATTGTCAATGTGGAACGGGGAATAAAGTTCTCTTGCGGGTTGCTGAAGGGGAATATAAATTTAGTGCAACTTGTCTGGAAAAAATTTGACAATCTCCATCAAAGGCCTTCAGACTGAGTATACTCTTTTACTTATAAATCCACCTTATTAAAAGGTATTGTAAGAGGATAACAATGTGAAAGGATATCAAGATTGTTCTAGGTTGGTGTTTGCTGCAACTCACTCCTAATTACTACCTTATTATCCTTTGTTTCTTCTACCACTATACTAATAGTCAAATGTTAATGAGAATAATTTATTTTCTAATGACTTATTTTCTAGTTATGGTAAATAGCTCTCTTTATGTCTCTCTGTCTTCAGCAGGACAGCTCTAAGTCTGAGTCACATTCAACACAACTTTGCCTGAGGGTCTGTCATTTCTTTCTAATATGCACGTATTCACAATGCGAATGACTTTTGCCAATGGAGAACTGAATGATTACGTGATTTGGCCAAGCTGCTGTTGGGTTTAATCTCTGTCTTATTCAAAATCAACAATCTTAACTGCTAAGCTAAATGGATACCTTAAGGTGTTGCTTAATTATATTTTGGGACACCTAAGTGATAAATACTATGTAGTTGCTGAATAAATTATTGTAGTAGCATATTAAATTATATAGGGTATTTTATACCAGAAATTTACAACTTAAAAAAACCATGAAAATACTATGAAGATTATTGGCTCAGTTTTGTGTTTATATGTATACACACATACATATAAATGCATAACCTAAAATATTTACAGTGATGATCCTTACATAATGGCATGTATTTTTTTGTTATTTTTCTCTCCATATGATTTTTAAATTCCTTATTACTTTTTTTTTAAGGTTTCTCACAATGGACATTTTGAAAAATAAAAACTAATTTTAACAAGAGAGGTCACAAGAAGCTTACAAAGTAAGTTATATTTACTTAGTCATAATATATAAATAACTCTTCAAAATCAATAAAAAAATAAATACAATAATAGAAAACTAAAGGATCTGCAGAAATAGAGTAAGGTGCAAATATTGGAAGCAGCATCAACATGAAACAAATGTAGATTTTTTCAGACAAATGTTTTGCCTTTGTCAAGGAGTTTGATATAATTCTTTCATGGGAACTAGCTAATCTATCCACTGTGGTTGTTCTTCCCAAATCCCCTGCATCACTTTTAATGGTAATACGTCCCTCTTCCTTAATTTCTGAAAGTTTTGCCTCCAAAGCCCATAATTCAAGTCTACTTGGAGAGCTTCCCTACAGCTCCTGGATCTGCTTAAGAGATATGTCTGGGAGTTTATGTTCCCTTCTTTCTCCAAAGGCTTTTAGCCCACGATTGAGATGCTGGAGCATCAGAACCCAGTAGTCCTGCCCTAGGTTGCAAAAAATCTGGGGCATAATTTGCTCTTGAGAGTTCCCCTGAAACATCAGGATAAACCTTCCCTCCATGGGACTTGGGATGAATTTGCACTCTTGCCTGACTTATTCTCCTTCCATATTTTACTTTGTCCACCTTTTGCTGGTATCTGCTGAAAGCATTTCCTTAACAAGCCACTTGCACATGAAATCTCATGAAGCTTCATTTTAGACTTTGCATTGGGAGAACACATTACTCAAGAAGTAAGGGTTTGGCTGATTTAAAGGTAGGATTGGTGGGAGAGTTAGTGGTCAAACAGAGGCTGATTAGTAATAGTAACTCATAAGTTACTATACACCACTCACCCCAATGTTTAAAAGGAAAGGTAAACTAAGAAACTCATCTCAGTATAGAGGTCATCCTGAGGATGATGGAAAGTCATTCAAGGCTCTAGGCAGAGTGGCTTAGGGGCAATAGCTTAGTTTTTTTTTTTCTTACTTTTTTGTCTTACTAGAAAAGATAATCTAGTTATATAGTGAATGCATGAATGGATAGAAAAAAGGGCAAGATTGATTCGGGCATACTATATAAGAGATTGTTGTCGATATTTGGATGCAAGATGAGAGTAAACTAAACCAGCTTTGTTATTGTAGAGAAGTGGATTCAAGAAATGCAAAGGAAATTGATTTCACCAGAACTGATCATTAATTAGAGGTAGTAAAGCAAAGGAGTGTAAATGAGGGCTGTCTTGCCATTTATAAACTGTGAGACCTTAAACAAGCTATTTGATTATTCAACATCTCACTTTCTTTATGGGCAAAATAGATAATATGAATTTACGTGTATTAATCAGTTGGGCTGTTACAACAAAATACCATAAACTAGGTGGCTTAGAAACAACAGGAATTTATTTCTCACAGTTCTGGAGGCTGAAAGTCCAAGATCAAGGTATAGGAAGATTTTTTCACGTCTAGTGAGAGCCTGCTTCCTGGTTCATTGACGGTCATTATATTCTTGCTATATTCTCACATGGCATAGGGAGCAAGAGAACTCTCTGGGATCTCTTTCATATGGACACTAATCTCATTCATGAGGGCTCTGCCTTTGTGACCTAATCACTTCTCAAATGCCCCACTTCCAAATGCAAACAAACTAGGGACTGGGTTTTAATATATGAATTTTGTGGGTACACAAACATTCAGTCTACGGTATTACTTCATCAGTTTCTTGTGAAGATAAAGTAGAACAAAACATTTAAAGAATTCAGTGATTGGCATATACTGGATGTTTAATAAATGTTAGAATGGGATTAGATGTATGGGATATATGAGAGAAGCAAATGAAAAATCATCCCAAAGATTCTAGCTTAGCAAATGGACCAATAATTATAAATAGAACTGAAAGTGGACTCCTTCAACAGTGTAAACATGGTGTTTTCACAATTTCTGCTCCACCTTTTTTTCTGACCTCTGCTCTCCATATCTGATAACTTTTTGACAAAATTTACCATCCAATCTATCAAACTTGAAGATAAGCCAAAAACAAGTGTATCTAGTTAGTCACTGAAAAAAATATATATGTGAGGTAGAATATTCTCCCTTATGTAAGAACACTGCAATAATTGTCATCCTATAAAATTTATTTTAATATTCTTATTCAAGAAAACATTTTTACATGAGGAGACAAATATACTGCTGACGTTATTGAGGAGTGTATATTAGTGTATACCTATGGATTCTGATATGCATAATTAATATAATTTAAAAGACTTACTTACATTTTACTGTTGGTAATAAAGACTAAAATGCTGCAAAATGTAGTCATAAAATTGAGGCTAACAGAGGAATGTCATTCCATCTACAGTAGTATCCCTGACAAGTAATTGCTTCGTGTTGACCAAGCAACATTTTTCTAACAGTGTTCTTGCCATAATGTCTGTCAAAGGCCCATCATACTTCTCTATAATAAACTCTATTTCCTAGAAGCCTATGCATTGGTCAGACAAATAAACAGTGGCATGACATTTCTCTTGCAGAATGTGGTCTTGTTCTGAAAGCAATTTTCCTTGTATAATTTCTATTTGAAAATCCATTCATTTGTGACAGCAGTGTAAAGAGAACATTAATTTTAGTAGTTTGGGGATTGTTTTCCTTAGTGGGCAATGCAACATTGCCTATAACAGTGGGGAAATAGTGAAGTTGACAGCCTGCTGGCAGCCTCTCAGGAATAGGGCTATCAGAGAGGCTGAAAAATGCGCCTCATGCAACTTTGCTGTGGCTAGTTGGAGACCCCCTGTATCAAAAACCAAATGTGTTTTACGGGTAACATCCCACTGCCATAGTAGGGATAGCCACCTTTATAAAGTACCAAACCCTCTCTGTGGAATGGGCCACTTCCTTTAATTTATAGGGGTTTCCAATTGGAATTTGAGACTTTAGAAAGATTGGAAATGACGACTACAGCTGGAAGTTTCAGATCTCTTAATTTTATAAAAGCTCCTCTTCTAAATACAATTACACAGAGATATATTTCTGCAGTATTGAACTTTCCAGGAATCAGGGAGACTGTACTTCATAATACAAAGCATCTCAAGCTGCCTGTGCCTACTGTGTACCAGAGGTGATGATTAAGGTACAGATTCCTAGATCCTAACCTGAGGTCTCTCTCTAAGGGATGGAGCCTATTTTTTAAAATAGTGTTGTTATGTCACTTATAATAAGGTTATTTGGGGAAAATACCAGTATAATGTTTAAATATATGGGCTTTGCTAGAAACAGATTGTGAATGAATGCTATTTCTGCAATTTACTACTCAATCTCAGAAAAGTGTCTCATCTTTCTTAATCTTAATTTCCTTTGTAAAAAGGAGATATCCAGTCAATTTTCCATTGCATTATAGTTCTAAGGAAGCTAGTTTTGATAGAAGATGCCAGTGTACTTTATTCTCAAAACTTCAGTATCAAAAAATCTTTAATTCCTTGAAAAATTAGGTATTCCATAAAATACACTTGGGAACTCTCCTTGGCACTATAAATGAAGGAGTGGTTGAAGGCAAAGCTTAGGTCACAAATCTAATTTTTATAAGCAGGTATAAATTATTCCACTATATGTAAAGCAGATTGCCCTTTGTGGTAGACAAAATAGTGTGCCTGTCCTAAGGTATCCATGTCCTACTCCATGGGACCTGTGAATATGTTCTGTTACATTTCAAGGGGGAGTTAAGTTTGCGCATAGAATTAAAGTTTCTAATCAACTGATCTTAAAGTAGGTTATCCTGGATTGTCCAGAGGGGCTCAATGCAATCAATCATAAAAGACCTTTAAATTTGGAATAGGGAGGCAGAAAATTTAGGGTCAGAATCAGAGAGAGAGAGACAGGGAGAGAGATTTGAAGATCCTATGCTGCTGGCCTTGAAAATGGAGAAAGAGGCCGCTGGCTGAGCAATGCAGGCAGCCTCTAGAATCCGGACAAGGCAAGGGAACAGATTCTTCCCTAAAATCTGTAAAAGAAACATAGTCTTACTCACATCTTGATTTTAGCCCAATGAGACCCATGTCATACTTCTGACCTCCAGAACCGTCAGATAATAAATTTGTGTTGTTTTAAGCCACTAAATTTGTGCTGATTTGTTACGGCAGCAACAAGACATTAAAATGCCCATCTAAAAGGAGCCAACTTCATTGGTAACTTTGCTCCCTAAATGATTTTTGCTTATGCTTCTAAATCTCTAGCATTTAATACTCATGTATCAATAGGTACTCAAGCTACGCCCTCTTCACTCTGTGGTTTGGGAAGTCATCTTCCTCCAGGGTTCGTTCACTTCCCTCTACCTTTCAAATTACCAGGCATCACTTACTCTTTTCTGGAAAGGTATCTTAATTACTCTGACAGGCTTCCAACATCGAAGACTAGAAGTCTCTTGGGATAATCTCTAGGGTAACCCAGCCAAATTGTAAATGAATTGTTGGAACCTAAACCATTTACTTCTCCTATGATGTCTCTAGAAGCCCGAGAGCTTAGAAACAATGTTTCCATCTTTACTTCCAGAAACGGTCATGACAGGGAAAAGTGAGATGCTAAGTAAAAAGCTGCAGAAGACAGGATAATAATTCCTTTTTGGATTACATGACCATTGTGTGTTTAAAAGCGGTTTTTGTTTTTAAAAAAGTATTTATTTGCTACATAATTTCCACCTGAGTCATATTTTTCTGTGTAGTAGGAGCGAAAGTGGAAAAAGCACATATTCACCTAAGGATTCAATTAGATATCAGAAACATTTGTTTGGTGATATTGCTTTGTTTTGCATGTCATTACCGTAATCTTATATAGCCATTACAATATTTCAAAGAATGTCCCATGATCTCATATTGCAATTGAAACCTAAATAGAATAGATCAGCAAGCTAATGCTTATCAAAGACTCGTTATATTCCTTGCACTAACTGCTTCTTATGCGTTGTCTTACTTAATTTTCACAACCACTGAATGAAGTAGATTAGATTTTCATTCTCATTTTACAGATTAGGATATCGAGGTCCATAAAGATTAAATAACTTGCCCTAGGTCACACAGTTCCTCAGTATATAACTTTTGTATAATGCTCAGCAGTTAACTCGGATTCTGATAAACACAATCCCAAACTAGCTGGTGGGGTGGAACTGAGGAATCTCACCCTCTGCATCCCTGGTGTCTACACTGTAAGATGAACCATTACACCTTCCTCAAGGAATTGTGAGGTTTAAAAATTAAAGAAATAGATGTAAAATGTTTAGAATATACTTTTGTTTCTATTTCCTATTATTGGTATTAACTCTCTTATTTCCCACATCTTAGCATAAAAAACTTGAGTTTGACAGAAATTAAGTGACTTGAGGTTACATGAGATAGAAAGTGGTTTCTGAAAATACTGGAGAAATGGAAAGTTCATGTGCATGCAAAGCTCCCACTTATCAATTGAATTTAATTGGCATCAAAAACGTTGGTGTAGCATTTGGCCAATATGTTCCCCAAAATCAGGAAAGAAATTTATATAGCATTACATCTCCTATCTGATTTTATGGTTTGTGTTTCTGTAAAGCAAATTAGCTCATACCAGATTGCTCTATCAAAAACTAGCGACATTATAATACTGAAGTTACATGGGTTCTTGGATAATGCGTCCCAGCAAGTTAAAGTTTTATGCAATTAAGTAACAACAAGTTAACACAAAGTAAAATTCACAGTGGAACACAGCAAACTTTGGAGAATTATGAATTAATTGTCTATCTAGCTATGTAAATTTCTCTCTCTCTCTCTCTCTCTCTCTATGAATATAATGTAACTGGTATGAAGGACTCTTTCATCCCATCAAAGGGTGGTCCTCTGATAACAATTGGAAGTATTTGTTATGCCTCTTCCTTTGTGAATGAGACAAACACAGAGCCATCCTTTTCTGACTGCATTGTTCTTAGCACAAACCCTGCAATTTCTTCCTCATCTGCATGCAGTTTCTGTTGAGACATCCCTCCAAATTTGTTTCTACAACTAAGTGACCTCAACTTTTCCTTCTTATGCTTTTCCTCACACTGTCTCTTCTCAAACTACCTTCATATATTTAAGTCAAGGCTTACATGTATTACCCTATTTATTTATTTGAATTGAAGATGTATTCTAACCTATGTTCATGTGTGGGGGCATTATTTTTCACTCAAGAAAACTGATGAAATCAGAAATTTTGGTTCTGATAGTATGCTGCAGGAGATCATAGCAGCATTCTTGCTAGGCTTTAAGCCTAGGAAAAATTAATTCCAAATGGGTGGCTGGGAGATATGTGATCTGCTGACTCTCATAATTATTATACCAGATTGCTTGTGCTTTGGAATCCAAGGCTGGAGGGGAGTATGTTATTGAGCATGAAGGCAAGGGGCTTAGGAATGCCGGACACTTGCAGGAACGGAATGCCGCCTGCATACCTTGTTGATTGTTCTTAAGATACTCCCCAAGGGAATGACCTCAGATAGGCTGGTGTGCATCGGAGGGATGAAGAATAGAACATTTGGGCTTTGGCTTGCATGTTCCTGCAGGCATGAGTTCCTGTGATTGTACATGCTTCTGATTCTTTGCCTGCAAATAAATACGTGGTGATCAAGAGGGACCTTACCTCAGTCCTTGAGGCTGATGGTCCCCTGTCCCACTGAATATATACATTGTGTTCTGTCTATTAATTCCATCCGCTCCTTTGACCGGCTGCCTAGCCCGTCTCAGCAGCAGTAGTACAAATGGAATAATGATATTGCAAAGACGTTTATGGTGATTAGAAAGCTATTGCCTAGTGCATCAGCCAGTTACATCAGATCTGCTAGCATTCTATTTCATCCATTTTAAATTGAATGAAGCTGCACTGAATAACAGGTACACTTTTGTGCTATGAAGAGTCTAGGCTCAAGTGTTCAAATAAGTTTTAAGATCTCCAGTAAATATTCTTTGTGAAAAGCTATGATTAAAATTGTTATACATTTCTGAAATGTATATAGACCTCTCTCCCTTGCTATAAAGACAGACATGCAAAAGAAATATTGGGCCATATTCCGGAGGCAGGACTGTCTTTGATCTTGCATGAAGCTACTGCTCCATTTTATCCTTCACATTTCTCCTGTGGAAATTTTTCCAAAAAAAATATAGCCCTGCTCCACTCAGAATCACTTGAAGTCCTTCAAATACTAACGCTGTGGTGTTCAAACACCTCTCTGTGAAGCCACATGGCTTCCAGTCACGGGTCTCATAGGACATCATTTGTAGAAATGAGGGGATGCAAATAGACTCACACTCCTGCCTCAAGCAGTCCATCTATTTTTATCTACATTTGTGAGAAGTCTCTTATGTTAGACTGCAATTATGAATGAGGAAAAGAAGAAAGCAACTCACCTATGATTTCCAATTAAAATTAGACATGCAAAATTACCCACAAATCAGCTGCCAACTTACATTTCAGGTCTTAATTTAAAATGAAATCTCTATATGCTATATACGTTTTAAAAATCTCTGCTATATTTACTATTATGAAACTTGTTTGCCCTTTCTTTTATCAATGTTTTCATAAAGTCTCTTTTTTTTACCTAGAATTTTCTTCTTTCTAAGTCAGTCTATCAAAAAGATGACTTAGATGCAATGGCATGGTCTATTTTGAAGCCTCTAGAAGCCAAATACTTTAGTGTCTTTTTGTCCTCTTGTTTCCTTCTAAGTTTTCCAATAATGCTTTTGGAGGTCTTACTGAATTATTTTCTATATTATGTTATAATGTGCCTATTAATTTATATTTTTCGTTTTACTGCAACATCTTTGCAAAAAGAAAATTTTTGATATTTGTCATAGATTAAGCTCGATTTGCATTGCTTCATTGGCTCCAGCAGCATGAAACATGAGGAGAATGCCAATCATGCAATTGTGAGTATGGGAGCAAAATTTCCAACCACTTGGTACCTGAACATGCACATATATTGAAGACATCAAAACATATTTGGGGTTGACTTCAGTCCTGGAGACAGAGATTGGCATAATTAAGAGAGGATCTCAATCATGGGGTGGGCAATGGTGTTTAGAGATTATCTGAATGTACATACACTACAGGTATCCAGGCCAAAGATCAGCTATAAGAAAATTTCAGCCACAGTGAAAAATAGCTCAAGAATGACGCAGTAGTCCATTCATCAGAACGTAGAAATAAAGTCTGCATTATATTAGGAGCTAGCGTAAATTGATACTGATGATAGAGCTCTATAAATTTCTCTCTTTGATTCTGAAAAGCGACACAAGTGCAGATCCTACAAATAGAGCTCTAATGGGAGAACTGAAAAGTGTCAAATCGTGAAAACGTTCCCTCATGTACTCCCCCTTGGCAATTCAAAAAGCATTTCTACCAAAGTCATAATTAATGAACTTAAAATACTGATAGTCTCACCAATAGGAACACCAGTAGAGAAAAACAGCGTTCAGCAAAAGAAGCTAGTGAAAAGACACAACTGAGAACAACATATATTTTGGTCACTTCAGATTGTGCTGTCTTGTATGGGAGAGGCTTTCTTGCTTTCTTCTTTCTTCAAAGCTAACTGGTCACTCAACCACCCAAAATGTATAGAATAATTATTGAATGCAAAGTTTACCACACCAATGATGAGAGCAGTCTAAAAGCTTCAAAAGAACTGGGATCTATTGCACATCTTTTTGAACACATTAAAGATATCTGAGTGGATATTTGTAGAAATTTTCAACAGCTCTACTTCTCTCAGGATGTAATATAAAATGACAAGACGTTTCTCATGAATGAGGTTGTTCACATTGAAGATACCATTTTAAGAAAAAGGGAGCACTCAGTTTTGCTTAACTGGGCAATGTGAGAGAATGACAGCAGAAAACTAAACAGCTAGCCAGCTGATGATGACCTGAAAAGGGGCGCCTGAAAGTGCTATGGACAACAGTGACACTCAGAGAGCATGTAGAAGCCCAACTTCCAATAAAGTATTAACTTTCTGAAAGGACTGAGCCGGGCATGCCATCCCAATAGAAAGCCTTCAGAAAGGAGGAAACTGTTTATCATCGGTGTCATGTTGCAGCTCGAGAGGTGAAGAGGTGAGGAATTGGGTCTGCCAACAGTGACAAGAGATAACATATCTAACTTTTAATCTCAGTTTTATATATGGATAGTTGCACTGTCAATGAAGTGATTTTCTTTGTATCTTTCCCAGAAAATTTAGCTTTTTTATTCACCACTACCTGAAGCCACTTTCAATGGAAACAAGTCAATGTTTTAGGATTGATTACTATTATCACCTGCATTGGCCATTAGAGTAGACTATATTACAGGCCTCGAGAATACTTGAAGCATCTAAAGTCAACAAAATCAAGAAAATATTTTCTTATGACCATAAAGTAGAATTGTAAAATTAAAAACCTAACTCCATTAATAGATGATTTATAACCAGTAGGAGACTCAAGAGTATTGGAAACTAGCCCTTTTGATGCCATTAACGAGATCCTTAATATAGCTGTAACTATATTTCCTCCTCAGAAAGAAGGGCCTGATATAATCTCTCTTCTCTACCACCTACGACTTTCTCTTGGATTTAATCAGATAAAATAATAATAGCTATCATTTCTGCATATTTTATATGTATTAACTATTTACTCATTTAATCCTCTTAAAAACTTTAGGGGTTAGGTATGGTTATTTTCCCCTTTTATTCTCAAATATACAGAAATTAAGTAACTTTCCAATGCTACACACAGCCGTTGAATGGTGGAAATTACCTCTTAACCCAGGAATCCTGATTCCAGCCTTGGTAATATATAACCAATACATTGCTCTAGCCTCTCTCTTGGACCAGATGCAAAACTACCTGGAAAACAAGTAACTACAAAAGCACAATGGTTTACTTTTCGGGCACTTCTTTTCTACCATTAATGAGCAAGTAGTAATGGCTGGGCCAGATGAATCCTTTTATATGATGCTTTATGGTATGATATGAAAAAGAAACTGGTCTAAAATAAACAAAAAAAGATAATTTTAAGATGTGCATTAGCAATTGATTATTAAAAACCTTTAAGAATATCTCATTTTAACTATAAACAAGGAGTAATATGGACAATTTTCGGGGAACAGAAAGAGAAAATAAAAAGTCATCAGAAACTCAGTGACTTCTCCATGATGACCTAATTTATCTTTCTCTCTTCAGACATATTTTCTTGACTTCTCAGACCACACAGTATTCAGAAGATGACCCATCCAGAGCCCCAAATTTACATCAATGTGGTATAGTCTCTTAAGCTAGAATATCCTGTGCTCAATTCTCAACACTGAGAACAAAAATGCTGCTGTCATGGCCTGAGTTCACTCCTAGCCAACCAACTGTTGCAAAAAGAATTGAGTCACATAGAACACATAAACAATTGCAGGTTTGTTTCCTGAGAATGGAAAACAGCCCGTCTGCTTCTATAACAAGATGGAAATATTTCTGAGATAATGGGGCCTTGAGGCAGCATCCTCAGTAGAAGAGTGAAGGACATCAAGACAATTTTTTCCAGATGCTGACTCTTTTTCATCTTAGGTAGACATTTTATTACAGATTCAAGTGTTATTCATTGGTTATAATTTCAGACGAGCCCACAAAATCTCAACATATACAGAAATGGTAATATAATTTTAAAAAGGAAGAGAAAGGTTGACCATGACCATGTGGTGTTACAGATTGATGTCCCTTAACCCAAGAATTTTGTATGTCTTTTTAAATTCCCATTTTCCTACCTTTGAATCTGCTGACTTTGTTCCCTCTTTTACATCTGTAGTCTGTGTCCTCAGTTTGTGGATGATGACATTAACCCTCTTTCAAGAAGCTGAAAATGATTTTCCCCCATTTATGCAGAGCATGAACCACCTGTGTTTCGGTTGCATTAGAAGCGCAGGGGGAATAGACAGGAGCAGGTTCAAAGGAAAGGAGGCAATGCACAGGAGTACTGTGGTATTAACCTACTTCCTTCAATTGATTTCAACTTCCCTTATGTTCCACCCTGCTCGTTTCTGTGGTTTGGGAGCCCACATAAATTTGAAGCATTTTGGTATCAATCTTCCTGTCAGTCCAAAAATGCTTTTCAAACACTCTGCCTGGATGCTGACAACCAAGTGTAGAAAATAGAAACTTTTCTATTTCATATCAATGGGATACACTCCTTAAGGGGAAACACATAAATTTAGAAGGATCTTGGTACTAATCTTTCCCTCTTTCAGTTCACAGCCTCATTTCCCACAGACTTATTCTAACCCAATTCAGTTCAAGAAACAGGTTGTACAGTAAAGAGTGGCGTGCTTTGGAGAAGAGGGCACGCTAAGAATGAAGAAAAGTGTTACTCCAGCTGTCAGTGTAAATAAGATGGTGGATCTGGAGGGAAAAGGAATTCCATTGGGATATACATATGAAATATGGCATGAATTCTCTTAAATTTTCTATTGTGATGAAACACAGAACTGCAGATTTTTCTTACCCACTGGATATTTGTGAGGTCAAGCCCTGCTGGTGACATTCAGGTTTGGGTTCAGTTAGGTAATTGTGTGTCAAAATGAACCAAGTTATCTATGAAACAAAATGAAAACAGAACTGTAGATGTGAAGTGATGCTTACCTGATCCTCTAATAACCACTTAAATCAGAGACAAAGCCCGTTCCCTAAGGAGAGAAACGTTCCCTGACTCATTGAATATAATCCTGAAAGAAGCAATATGCACTTTACTGCAAAGGGCTCTTGTAATCTTGAGAGACCAGCTGATTGCTCTAATTTCATCTTCCATCCCTCACTTCAGGAATTTAATTGAAAATATCAAGAGATTAAAAAAAATCAGTTAGAAAAATAAAACTGAATGGCAAATAAATTAGGAAAGTCAGGTCAATTATATGCAGGATGCAAAGTCAAGGATATTGAAGAGTTACAGTCCTAAAACAGATATAATTTACCATGGCAAGAAAACATCTTAACCGAACATGTTGCGGCAGAAAGCTAGAAGCAAGTTTTTGTTTTGTTTATAATAAAAAGGTGTGTGTTTGAGTATGTGTACAAGCACATGAATGCATAATAATTATATATTTTTCAATTCAATAGGAAATGGAGATAAAATTCATATAGCTTTGACAATAAATTTTAGCTAAATAATTACTAAAGCTTCTCGATCTTCTTAATTTAATTGTTCAGCTCGACTAACATGTGTTGATTCCCTCTGAAAGAATGGGACCAGGTTCCCATGATATAGTTGATAACAACAAAAAATTTATGGTTATCTCTAAACTCCATGCCCTTACAAATCATTGATTGTGCATATAATTGGGGAGGGTGATATATAGAGAAGAGGAAATATTAAGAAAAACAATAAGAAATTATTAAGAATAATTTGCTAGTTATTTAGCAAATAACTAAAATAAATGATAGGTTAAAAAAATCCAAAGAAAATCGTCAATTAAATAGATAGAGTTTTGCACTGGGAACTAGATAGAATAAATTTTGATTCCATCTTCACTACTTCGACTCATCTTTCTCAGCTTTTTTATTGTCTGCATATGATTATCAATGTAATTTATTTCAGCTTTTAAACTTTCTGAATGTGAAATGCATTAGATACTCAAAGGAAGAGAGATTATACCAAGTAGCAGGAAATTAGAAAAGGTATCATAAAAGATATAGTATTTAAAAATGACTTTGAAGTAAGGTTATTTCAGATATACCTTTAAAACAACTTCAAAACAAATTTTGAAGGGATAAAATTAATTTGCAAGTAACTTAAATGAATTTCAGAAATAAAATACAAACTCTTCAAAGAAATACGACAGAATTCAACACTCAGTATATACTATTATTGGAACGCACTCTGTGATGATTGAATGAAGTTTGTCGTAAACTCTAAAACAACCACCAAAATACTAAAACATAGAGGTTTATCCAAAACTGAAAATACAGAAAAAGAAATTATAAAAAGTTAATCTAGGGGCCAGGCCTGTGGGCGAGTGGTTAAGTTCGTGCTCTCTGCTTCAGTGGCCCAGGGTTTTGCTTGGGCACAGACAGGGCAGCATTCATCAGGCCATGCTGAGTGAGGCGGCATCCCACATAACACAGCCAGAGGCACTCACAGCTAGAATATACAACTATGTACTGGGGGGCTTTGGGGAGAAGAAGGAAAAAAGAAAAAAAGAAGATTGGCAACAGATGTTAGCTCAGATGCCAATCTTTAAAAAATAAGTCAATCCATAGAAGGTAGGAAAAGATGAAATAAAGGAACAGAGAACAAATAAGACTAATAGAAAAGGAATAGTTGTAGTTATGTAGTATATTTTAAATCCAATTGTATTGTCAGTCCCATTAAATGTAAATTGCCTAAACAGTCAAATTAACATTAGACATTGTAAAATTGGACCAAAAAGTAATACTCAAATATAGGCTGTCTGCAAAGACACACTTTAATTATAAAGATACTGAAAGGCTAAAATTTAAAGAATGTAGAAACATATAACATGAAAGCAGTTATCAAAAGTGAGCTGGGATTGTTTATATTAATATCAAGTAGACCCCAAAACGTGGAATATAGCAACTAATGGTGAGGAATATCTCCTAATGATAAAGGGCTCAATTCGCCAAGAACACATAAAAATCCTAAATAAAACAGATAATATAACAGCTTTGAAAAATGTGAACAAAATACTGATAGAACTGAAAGAAAAAATATACAAATCTACAATTATTATTGTATATTTTAGTACTCCTCCATCAGTAATTGATAGAACCAGTAGTCAGTAAGATACAGAAGAGTTAAATAACACCATTAACCAAGTAGATCTAATTTATATCTAAAAGACTGTGGAATACACAATTTGTAAAATATGACATGGAACATTTACCAAGATAGATCATAATCTGGGCCATAAATCAAGCCTAACATTTAAAAATAATGAAATTACACAAAGTATGTTTTCAAACCACAATGGAATTAAACTAGAATTTAATAATAGAAACAATCTGGAAGATGTTCAAATATTTGGAAATTAAGCAACACTTCTAAATAAACTAAGGATCAAAGAAGAAATCATAAGTAAAACTAGAAATTATTTTGAACTGAGTAAAAATAAAAACTCAACATGTAAAATTTTGTGGGGTGCAGTTAAAATAGTGCTTAAAATCTTACATGTAATCCAAGAATTACCTACTGGGCAATTGAACACAAATAAATAAGCATGCTACAAATTACCGAGATGCAGAGGCCTCGCAGGAAACTGGATTGGGAATGTGCACACCCACGTGGGGTTTGGACTTCTTAGGCTTATTCCAATTATTGAGTATATTCCTCCCCGCTTTCCCCTACATCATGCCATCCTCCTCATCATTAGCCATCTGGACACTTCCAATGCCGAACACTATTGAGTTCTGTCTTGTGGGAGCCCCTTTACTTTATAAGTACCTCAGATTCGAGGAAATGTCTGCTGGGGAAGGTTAAAAATCTTGAGCAAAACCAACCTATTTGATAAAGGGTGCTATATACTGAACGATGTGTGGAGATTTTCACAACATTAATTAGAAAGAATTCTTCTTGCACAGAGAAGCAGATTTGCAGGGGGGGCGGGTGAGGTAAAGAAGCAGATTATTGGTAATAGCCCTGTGCTCAGTCTTGGGTTCTGGATCTCCTTTTCTGTCTCTTTTAATCCTCACAGCAATCCTACAAAGTAGAGGGTATTCACCAGTAAGTAATAGAAAATTTTTATTTTGCGGGGATTCTCCAGGAGGTTAAGAGATGATCAGTAGAATACGAATGGTGGATAGATCAAGGTAAGCTGAAAAACATTCAGAATGGACCGAACAGAACCCCTCATCTTTTCCCAATGAATTTCAGAGAAAGCATGCTCTTAACAAGAAAGGGAAAACATGTTTATACTTAAATTATATAGGCACTTGAATGCAGTCTAAGTGTTCCTTGATGTCTGGGCCTACCTAGATCTTGTGTTTAGATTGTTGTTCTACAAAGGAAGGAGACAGGGAGACGGGTATATTGGTATTGTAACACAAATCCTTAAAAGAGAAAATAAAAACACCTCGTGTTGTACAGAAACAGAAAGATACTAAATATAATATGAGGTTCATGTTTCAAAGCTGGCACCGGGAAAAACTACGACATCACGAAGTTAGTTTCACACCCTTCCCACACCCCGTCTCTGTGAACCATTTACTGAATAATGCTTTTTTTATGGGCCCTTTTCCTCAGTTGTCCTATTTAAAGTACGCTTTCAAAATACTCTTTGCAGTAAGTAATTGACATTAACAATTCACATTGTGTTCACGTTTTTATTAAAATCTGCATCTCTCAATTTAAGATTTACGTTAAATTGGGGAATGAGAGACTTTGGCTCCAGTAAAGAAATACACAGTTACAACAAGCAAGCTGGCATCTGCCTTTTGTTGTCAACTATGTCACTCTCATGATGTCTAGCCGTAATTCACATATTTTCAGTTTCAATTCTCAACTTAACCCAGTGTTCTGGGTTCTCCTCATTCTTCTATCTTCTTTGAAATTCTTTCAGACATGTAAAACCTAAGATGTTAAAATGCAGCAAAATATTTGTTTATCTATTTATTCAACTCTCTCTTAAATAAGTTAACTCAGTGAATTAAAATAAAATTCAAGGATGCCTTGGCCCTAAAATAAACATATAGCCATATTTTTGCTCTTTATCTTACTCCCTTTGGACTCAGTCAGTAAAGTATATAAAGTAAGAAAAACTCAGTTTAAATAAAACAGCAAACTACATATATTTGCAAAAGGAACATTGTTGAATTTGAAAAAAGTTGTGACTTATGGTTACTTTATACCCCCAAATTGGAGAGTTTCATAATCTAGCATGATTTCTGTAACTAAATCAGTCTAGCCATGTCAAGAAATTTCCCAGGTACGTTTAAATTGAGGATCTAGCAAAATGTGGACGGACCTCAATAAAAATGTGAAACAGTTAAAGTAAAACTTTACAACCTTTTTTAAAATGTCTCTTTTCACCTTTGCATTTTTTAGCCATTGATCTTGCATTATTTCAAGGTTCCTGAAAGCAGAGTGTATGTGGGGGAGGAGCAGGAGGGGGAGGAATTATGGTAAAATTCTGAGAGCCATTGGGCACAGATTGTGGGCACATAGTAATGCTTCCCCACCCTGTGCTGGATTATTACCTGTTCTTTCTGCCTTTATTTGTAAAATAATTGACTTCAGATAATGTCTAAGGACATTTACCTAAGACTGGAGCAATAAATTCTCTGATGTATTTTAACTTCGAAATATTTTCATAGGATTAATCACAATTGTTAATCCTACTTCATGTTTTACCTTTAAACTATTATTTACAATTAAAATATCCTATGATGAACTTACAAAAACTGCAACACTTTAAAAATGGCATATTTGCAATTTATCGTGAATAATGAGAGTATAGCAACAAAGCATGTGAAAATTTTGTGTCAGATAAGAAGTAAAATTGGTACATGATTCAGGGAAAGACAATTATGATCCAGACATACCAGAGAAATAAATCTGCTAATTTCAGCTAAATGGGCATTAAGCTAATGACCTTGACAGAAGAAAATTATTTATAGTCATTCTAGTACCCGTGAACCTAACGCTTAACGCATGGATAAAACGATAGCAGCTACTCTATTAGAACAACTCCGTTTAAACCGGAGCAATCTTTATGCGATTCTGGACATGGCTGGAACATGTTGTAAAATACTGGTTGGCACACAGCCACTTAAAGTCATAATTACTCTTGAGGGAGCAGAGCACACAGTGTATCAGAATCAATGATGTTATCTAAGAGAAAAGTTTGAGGAAACTGGGCTTATTCATTTTAATAAAGGAGCATTAACCTTCCATGATCTTACTGAAGTTACAGAATTCGGAAAGCAGTAGATAAAATTGATCCTAATAAATTCTCCTGTCCACTCTAAAAGTCAATAAGAAGAGGAAATGATCTCAAAATTGAGAAACTGGGGGCTAGCAATGAAATTGAGGCATAGGCATTTCATTCATAGCATGGGATGAATAGCAACTGACGTGGGCAGAGCAGTGTATGTGTCTGTGTGTGCGCACGTGTGTGTGTGTCAATGTGAGTGAAATGCAGGAGAATGAGGGAGCAACAGAGGTTTGGAAGAGTAGAATGCAATAATTTATAATGGACTGATACACTTAAAACCTTACCAATCAGGAGATACCATTTCAAATATCTACATTAAAGCCTGGATATAATCGAATTAATAAAGAAAAGACTTCAATTGCTACAGTAACCTCCTGGGCTCTCCCTAGAGCGAGTCTCTTCCTCAGCAGTTCTCTTGGCAAACCGACCCTGGATGCTTCGTAAAGCATCAGTCCCCTCCCTTTCAATGGTACCCTATTGCCTACATAATTAAATTGAAACTCTTTATCTTGTCATTCAAATATTCTAGATCTGACCCTAAAGTATCGTTCCAGAGTCACTTCTTCAGCTTCCCTACAGAAGAGTGTAGCAAAGTTTGTATTTTGGAAACACTGTTTTCCAGAAAAGCTCAAGGAAAGAAAGAATGAAAAACAAATTTGGGAATGGCCGCAAAGTAAATCTTTAGGATGAATGTATAGTATCGATACATCTCGAATTTATTTGACAAGATTCTTTTTTTGCAGGAGGCCAGAGTGGGAACACATCCACGGACTAGTATTCCATGGAACACATTTTAGTAATGATAACTTTTGACACAAGCTTAGATCAATATTTATTAACCTATTTTGGAGTCACAGAGGCAAAAATAAGTTGCAGGAAAGAAAGCTCTGGACCTTACCCAACTCCCTAAATTCCCATACTTTCATTTGGACACAGTGTAGGGAAATTCACAGACCTCCTCTGACAGTAACCATTTTTTTTTTTTCCTTGAGGAAGATTAGCTCTGAGCTAAGATCTGTGCCAATCTTCCTCCACTTTATATGTGGGTTGCTGCCACATCATGACTGACAAGTGCTATGGGTCCACACCTGGGATCTGAACCCATGAACCTGGGCTGCCAAAGGAGGGTGCCCCAAATTTAACCACTATTCCATGGGGCCAACCCCAGCAATCCATTTTAAAATTTTTACTTTTTATTTTATGAAGACTTATCCATAGAAAATGCATATTGTTGACGATATTCTAATAATTATGATTTAAAATTAAATGTCAACTTTAAGAAAATTAAGAATAGTATATTACAATTTATTTTTTCATAATGAATACTGAATAATTTTGTTATTGATACGAATTTAAATGGCTTATGAAATGTAAATGTTAAGCAGATTTTATACTCTGATTAAAAAAATAAAAAGCTACTTCTAAGTGATTTAGCAACTTTTACCCAAAGATTGCCAGAATATTTTAATTGGAAGGAATATTATCCAATATAAGTGCTTGTTGTAGAAAATGTTTTATTCTTCCCAGGTATTCTGCTAGCCTTCAAGTTGAGTGTATCTTTTTTTTTTTTTTAAGATTGGCACCTGAGCTAACAACTGTTGCCAATCTTTGTTTTTTCCTGAATTTTTTTCTCTCCAAATCCCCTCAGTATATAGCTGTAAATTTTTTCAGTTGTGGGTCCTTCTAGTTGTGGCATGTGGGACGCTGTATCAATGTGGCCTGACAAGCGGTGCCATGTCTGTGCACAGGATCCGAACCAGCGAAACCCTGGGCCCCTGAAGTGGAGCATGTGAGCTTGACCACTCGGCCATGGGGCCGGCCCCTAAGTTGAGTGTATCTTAATTGCACTCTTGACTGGTTTAAGAATTTTGTAAACATGTGGATTCTCTAGAACCATGTTTCTTTCATCAAAATAAATGTTGATTTTTTAAAACTAGAAGCCGTTAACTTTATTTTGAGGAAGAAGGATTTGACAACTTGAGCTTTTATTGATTTAAAGAGCATTTCTTTTGAAATCCATCCCCCTGATAGTTTTTAGATATTGTTATTGCTCCAGAAATAATCAATATCTGTAAGTCTGTTTGGTAAATCTGTTTATGACTTTCTTTAATATTCCACTGACAGTCGATAAAAATCAAATTTATACTTAGGTCTTCAAAGTCCTTAGGGCAAAAACAATATGCTTTTTGTCAATACAACTGAGAAATATCTTGGGATATTAGATGTATTTTAATTTTTATATACTTGTTTGCTTCTACATAAGACAGAGTGAGTACTTTTCATAGTTTGTAAGTACTTTCCATCATTTATAGAATGTTTTAAGGTTCATGAACATTATACAAAATAAAAAATATAAAAAGAGAAGCAAATGTATCTATTGTCCATATCTGCCAATATGATATATGTACGGAAATAAAATGTATGTGCATATATATGAAAAGATATATGTATACACATATGTTTATATGCGTATATATATGTAGAGAGAGAGAGGTACGCACTCAAATATCTATACAGACAAAAATCTACATTAGTATTAATATTACACACATGTTTAAATATATCTGGGTATATATGAAGATACATATATAAAATGGGGATTTTTTCTGAAGTTCTATGATGATCTTATTGCATTTTAAAAAACATAATCTCACTGAATTTACAAAACATAAATCACAACGGCATCCTCTATCTACAGAACAAAAACAATAAGTCTGCACATCTGTTTCCCATGGATCCCCACAATTTCCATGGGTACTTTCTAATTCAGTGACTAAAAAGTGACGTGAAGTTTATACAGAACATTGTAAAGGACCTGTGGGAATTAGGTGTCCTTTTTCCTCTGTGAGCCAGCATCATTTGCAAATCTAAAAGCAGCAAAAGTTTTCTCTGAATTGGGCACTTCGTTTCAAGGCAGCCCCGTCTTTACTCTGGGCTGTTGACATTTTGATAGAGAAAGAAGGCTACCAACGGGGCTATCATAATGGACCATGATCAAGGCAAAGACCGCTCGGGATATGTTAAAATATGATTGGGTGTCTGGCTTGGTGGCGCAGCGGTTAAGTTCGCATGTTCTGCTTCGGAGGTCCGGGACATGCCGGTTCGGATCCCGGGTATGGACATGGCACCGCTTGTCATGCCATGCTGTGGTAGGCATCCTACGTATAAAATAGAGGAAGATGGGCACCAATGTTGGCTCAGGGCCAGTCTTTCTCTGCAAAAGAGGAGGATTGGCAGCAGATGTATTATAATGTATTATGTGTTAGCAATGTATTATGATGCGGAAGCATCAGCTCAGGGCTAATCTTCCTCAATAAATAAATAAAATATGATTGGAAGCAGTCAGGGCAGGTAACTGGATTAAAGGCCACTGAATATAGCACAGGATAATGCAGTGACATTTACTGGTGTAGAAATAGGTCAAAAGGTTAGAGTCAACAGACTTGCACTCTACCCTTTGGAGTCCACTGTCACATAAAGCAAACTTTAAAAATTCTTCTGTAGTGAGCCCAAGAAACAGATCCACCCTCGAAATGATTTTAGTCTGCATCGTATAGAAGAGACCCTCCTTGTTTGGGTAGGATTTGGGCGAAATTTCCTTATGCCATTGATCTTTTAGACCCCTTCTCTTTTGGTAGTTAGGAGGGTCAGTTTCCTAAACATCTCTGAATTATATGTCTCCACCTGGACTCACCTCTTGACCAAACCAAACTTCACTGACTTTCTCCTTTGTCCATATAATAAAACAGCAATTTATTAAATACTTTATATTCAAATACCATATTGCATTAGCTTGAAGCAATTAAAATTTAAGTGCAGAAAAGAGTTGTGACTTACTATTATGATAAGCAGTATATTATAAGCAGAATTAAACAATGTATTATGATGTGGAAGCACCAGTTTTATTATCATCATAGCTCTTTTCACTGACAATGTTTTCTTATTAATTTATTTACTTTTTTGGTCTGTTTCTCCATGAAACTCTAAGGTTCATGATGATGGAACCCTTTTGTTGTCACTGTTTTATTTTGTTACACAATGCATCTTTATTGCTAGATCAGTGCTTGGGCACAAGAAACTGAATGTTTGGTAAATAAGTAAATAGATTATTGAGAACTGCTTTACATGACCCCATCTGGGAGTCTGGAAAGTTTTTCATCTAAATTGAGATATGTGAAAAGGATATGAGAAAAATGTTAAAGAACTTGCAGATGAAATCAACTTTTGGGGGCCAGCCCCCATGGTTGAGTAGTTAAGTTCCTGCACTCTGCTTTGGTGGCCCAGGTTTCAGTTCACATTCTGGGCACGGACATGGCACCACTCATCAGACCTTATTGAGGTTGCATCCCACATAGCACAACCAGAAGGACCTACCACTAAAATATACAACTATATACTGGGCGTGCTTTGGGGAGAAGGAGAAAAAAAAAGAAGATTGGCAACAGATGTTAGCTCAGGCGCCAATCTTTAAAAAAAAGTCAATTTTTACTTAGGGTCTGTTTTGTAGATAATTTTATACAAATAATTTCATTTTATCTTCACAATTAGAATAACATATTAAATTATGGTTATTGTCACAGATGAGGAAATCAAGACTCTAATTCTGTCCACTTTGAAAATAGAATACATATCTAAAAGCGTGTGTTCTAATTCTAGAAACTTTTTCCACTTCATCATTGTGGTGTATTGTAAAGCTCAAAATATTTATCAATTCCTGGTATAAAATAAGCATCCAAAAATCAGAAAGGACGCTAGATTTGGTAGTGGAGTTAAAGACATCTTCTGTGTAAGCAATTATTCCTTCAATTGGTAAATCATGGGGTGCTCCATCGAGGGTCAAAGTTGTGGCAGCCGGGGCTCAGAGAAGTAGCTATTTATAAATTTTTGTAGAAGCATTCTAATATTTTACTAAAGGGAATAGTGATAGCAGTACACAGTGATCACACATCACTCTGTGTAATTGACTATCTACAAAGTCAGAAATCACTGTGGTTATTTCTGTTTATCATTTCTCTTGAATAAGATCGCAAAATCTTGAGTAAAGGGGTTTTATTCCTGTCATGTGTTTTTATTTTATTGATATAATAATAGTAATATTCATGACATTTCTAAAGCACTTATTTTGCTCTTGGCACTTAAAAAAGTGCTTTATATGCATTAAATAATGTCTTGGTAGCATTTTCTTTTGAGCATTCCTACAAGTTTAGTTTATATCATTCCCAGCAAAGAAAAGTTCTGAAAATACTATATCTGAGCTCATTGCAAATTGATCTCATTTCACGGTATGAAACTGAAACGTTACATTCAAATCTCCATCAGATGGTTTGTGTGAACACTCTTTTCAAATCAGCAAAGTAATCTTTTCATTTAGGAAAATAATGATATCATCTCAAGAGGAAAATCTTTATATCACCAAGAGCATGCAAACTTCTCTCTTTTTGCTTACTTTATGAGGATCTCCTACATATTTGAGTAGCGAAAAACAAAGTCAAGAAATACTCTGTCTCATTGATCTATTAACGAAGCATCTTCAGTAGTTGAAATCAAAGATAAATGTTTTCAAATCAGATTGGTGTTACAGGAAATGGGAAACATGAGAAGAAAATACATAGTTTTATGATAAAACTTTAGTTTTCAAATTCTTTCTAATATCTGAATTAACAGGTGGAGAGTTGCCTTTTTGTTTTTCCACACTAAATCCCCCTACACCTAAAAAAGCAGCTTTAATGCACAAAGTTTAAGTTTAACACTTTGGTTTAATATACTTACAATATCCATGATAATTTTCATTTATCAACAGCATTATATAAATTAGTGTTTTCTTTATCATTTTCATAAATATGAATTCATGATTCATAGTAATATGCCAGTTGTGATTTATACACTAGAAAATAATTTGCCATTCTTCTGACTCCTTTTCCAATTAGAAACTGCATTAATTTTGAACACAAATTCAACTGCAAAACAGCAAAAACCAAATTAAATACTTTCAACTGCCTCTTTATTTTGAGCATTATTCACTTGCCTTTATTATCAGCTTTCACAAAATGTTATTTTCTTGTATATATGTCTTCTTGAACTAATCTATACCTCACTGAACCGAAGGGTCTGACTTACATTAACTTTTATATTCCCAGTGGTGAACACAGTGGTAAAAACATAGTAAGCACTAAAGAATATTTTGAACTGAATCATTTTAATTAAGTTTACAATATACTACTACTGATTATCGACAACTCGTCAGGGAAAGAATTTAATTACTGAAAACACCCCTATAAAATGACACTGAGCTTTAACTCAGTTTAATGACAGATAATTCAACAATGGGTATGTTTTATAACTTTGCACTATTTACATTTGCATTTAGTTTAGAATTATAGAATATTTAGTTACACTTAGTTAAAGAACGATACTGACTCTGTGAAGTAATAAAGTAATAAAATAAATGGAATCCAAGAATATTCTACTATGAACCAGGTTTGCATAAAAATGTGTTCCATTTATTATTCATCTGAATGCAGAGAAATTTTGGAAGTTTTATGGATAAAGAAAAATCATATTAGAGTGAGTATTGATAAATGCAGGTGCATTTATCAGGTATCTTGGCAGGCACCAAACAACAAGGATAGTTTGCCCTCTAGTTCAAATCAATATGTGTTTGTTGTAAAGTACAACACAAAGTAGTTAAGTGTTGCTTTCAAACTCTAGAAACATATTAGGTTACAATAATACATCTAGGTCTGCAATATAAGAACAGGGGTTATTCCCTAGGAATAACATGTATCTACTAGATAATAAAAGATTGAACACAAAAAGTTATAAAGGAAATGTTGGTGGAATTATTTGATAGGAACTTATGACTTTAATTTGATATGTGGGTATAGAAAGTACATTCAAGAAATGTCCTAACTAACAGAAGACACTCGTGGAACATTCGCGTATATCAGTAAGATGTGCGCTGCTCCAAATTAATGTCAAACACTTATACGGCTCAGTTCTCTTCTTCACAAAAGAAGGTGTAAGCAACATGATTTGGGGTATGGAGGGGAGGTTATAATATTTGTCATCCTTTTTGGACAGGTTTCCATGGGCCTGCACAATCCAATTTTGATTCTAACAGTGCTTGTTATTGGCACATGATATGTGATCAATTCATTTTCTTGAATGAACGTAAGCTTAGGTTCTACCTGCCCAGAACAGCAGA